>NW_020327394.1:0-45144 GCF_001858045.2 Oreochromis niloticus | reverse complement strand
CAGTGCATATCTATGTTAAATTAGGTAATTTTGTACAAATATATTGGAACATACTGTTATTTCTTTGGGACAGTAGGCATCAATGCTGCATTAAGCTCGACTAACATTGAATCATTCCATGATGTCGTCATCTGTTGTATTATTTCTGTTAAGTTTTTCTTCTCTGTCTCCAGCTCCTCATTTTTCTTTCTGAGCATCTGTGTCTCTGCAGTCAATTTGTGATCTATTTTTCTAAAACTGTGGAGACTATAGGTTACAAAGGACAGCAGTCAGTTTTTTTTTTAAGTGGATTGAATATATTTACATGTTTCTTATAAATTAATGCAACAATAACTGTTAAAAAAACACAATCAAATATAAAACATCACACTACTTTGCGTGTAAGTTTAAAGTTATACTCACAGTAGATGCGAAGGACCATAATTAGTATTAGAATTCCCCAGCATGTTGCTAGTGATGAAAAGATTTATTACAAGATGACTTCTTATATAGCAAAAACAAAAGTTATTTCAACAACCAAAATTATCATAGTTTTCTTGAGAATAAAATGAAATGTGTCAAGATCCCTAATTATTTAAACATTGTTCTGTTATGTACAACCACAAAATACCTATTGGAGGCAGAAAAAAATGATTTAACTTTAGACCAGACCTATAATCACAAAGAAACTAAATCAGAAACCTGAAGGCAAAACTAAGGCTAAACCTTGTTAAATGTAATACAGACCCCCCAAACTCAGAACACTATAATACAGAAAAAGGCAAAAATGTAAATAGAAAAACTCAAAACTCAGGCAAAAACTCAGGGTTGATGACAGCGTTTGTCATTTCTGTGTTTTGTATCTTTGTGGGAGATATTACATCTTAAAAAATGTTGTTTGAAAAACCCTAAAATTCAGAAACATGGTCAAAAACTTGTATTCCATTGTACAATATTTTTATTTATTTTCAGTCAAAAGTTACACAGTTTTAAACATTTAATTAGTTTGCATGGGTACATTTCTGTTTTAAATGCTCTGTCCACAAATGGCCTTTGGTAAGAATTGCTTTACACAGTCCAGGAACAGAGATTAACAAAATATGACCTGCTCACCTGCAAACTTTAGCTGCACCAATCAGAAGAAACAAAGAGGCATAAAACAGCTCATCAGACACTCTTTGATCTGAGCTTAGGATAAATAAGGATTATTTCCAACTATCAGTCATGCAAAGCTACACTATTACAGTCCAGCAGTCAGAGTATAGAGATGGAAATCAGTTGAATTACACAGCAGATCATCTGAGGAAAATCAGCCAATAACGTTCAGACTAAACCGACCCACAGTATTCCTTCTCACAGTAACCGGCTGTCTCCTCCTCTCTGTGGAAAATCTTCCCATCAGGCTGCGTCTTCCACCTCAGCTTCACCTCTTCTCTGATCCCTTGCTCCAGCAGCTTCTCCCTCACCTGAAACACAGTTTTCACACATTAACAGAAGCTCCTCATTAATCAGCCGTTGTTTCCGTAGTGAGCAGAAAACTTTGTTCGTGCTGTTTCTGGGGGTAATGAACTAAATGAACTGCCTGGTGATGAAACTGAAGTTTGTTATTAGGCCTCATTGCCTGTCATTGGGTCACTTCGTCTCCTCACAGTAATCTGAAATTAAATGACTTCTTCAAGTTAAGAATTAAAAAAGGTTAAATAACAAAAATCGATGGGATTCCATTAAATGAGCCCCGTATCTCTGCAGCTGTGTGCTGTCACGTTTCCCTGAACCTGGACTGCACAGACTCACTGCTCTCTATCATTTCACAGTAGTTATAGCAGTCTGTCCCTTGTATCGGGGCCAGTGTGTCCTCTGACCTGTTGCAGGATGGATTCTTGCACTGTGGGGTCGTTCAGGTCTGCAGATCCTGCCCTCAGCTGAACCTTCACTGACCTCGAGGCTCGAGAAGATTTGACATCTGCAGAGAAAGAAAAGGCCGAATTTCAATTCAATTTTATATATACAGCGCCAAATCACAACAACAGCCGCTGCAAGGCGTTTTAAAAGGTAAGGTAGACCCTACAATAACACATATAGAGAAAAAAACAAGAAATCAAATGACCCCCTATAAGCAAGCACTTTGGCAACAGTGGGAAGGAAAAACTCCCTTTTAACAGGAAGAAACCTCCAGCAGAACCAGGATCAGGGAGGGGCGCAAGTGGGAGAAAGCAGTCTTACATATTTGTTTAATATGTGCATTGAAGGACATGTCCTGGTCAAAAATGACTCCAAGGTTCCTCACAGTGTTACTGGAGGCCAAGGTAATGCCACCCAGAGTAAGAATCTGGTTAGATACCATATTTCTAGGATTTTCAGGGCCGAGTACAATAACCTCAGTTTCATCTGAATTAAGAAGCAGAAAGTTAGCGGCCATCCAGGTCTTTATGTCTTTAAGACATTCCTGCAGTTTAACTAATTGTGTGTGTTATCTGGCTTCATGGACAGCTAGAGTTGGGTGTCATTAGCATAGCAGTGAAAATGTATGCTATGTCTTCTGATGATACTGCCTAAGGGAAGCATGTATAATTTAAAAGTGCTATATAAATAAAATTGATTTGATACTTTACTTAGGCCATCAAATTAAGATAGATTTTATGTTGTTGGTTTTGAAGATCTGGATGGATATTTTAATGTATTCTTTATTTCTATTTTTCAAGACTTGGAGATTTGCCTTTTTTATATAACTTGGCCTACCCTTTTTAGTTTTGTTAATATTGGCAATAGTGAGAAGTACTATGGTTGGATTCAAATGTATTTAATATAGGGCATCTAATTAAGGTAAATGTCATGTTTTTAGTTGTTAGAATCTGATGAGCAATATTTTATTTTATTATTTGTTATTTTGTTTTTCAGTTTTCCCCCTGAGAGATTGCCACCTTAATGTGGTCAGGGGGTTTGCGTGCCTCAGTGACACTAAGAGCTAGACCTGCAGAAGCTTAGCCTTCAGGGGGGACACCCAAGTTGGTCAGGTTTTAGGGTAGAGGTCTGACAAAGTGCAATCCAATTACATGACAAAAACAGTTATTCAGAGCACCCCACACAACCCTTACCCCTTTCTCGCCTCTGTTGCCACCATGTGCCCCTTTACATTTCTGTCTGGAGGAGGAGAGGAGCTGCAGAAAGGCGTGTAAGACTTCAGCTCTGCTTCCTGGTCCCAACTCTGGATAGTCATATTTTGGGAGGGGTTTAATAAATTTGTCCATATTTCTAGAAATGAGAGCTGCTCCATCCAAAGTGGGATGGATGCCGTCTCTCCTAACAAGACCAGGTTTCCTCCAGAAGGTTTGCCAATTATCTATGAAGCCCACATCGTTTTTGGACACCACTCAGACAGCCAGCAATTTAAGGAGAACATGCGGCTAAACATGTCACTCCTGGTCTGATTGGGGAGGGGACCAGAGAAAACTACAGAGTCCGACATTGTTTTGGCAAAGTTACACACCGATTCAATATTGATTTTAGTGACCTCTGATTGGTGTAACCGGGTGTCATTACTGCCGACGTGAATTATGATTTTAATGAATTTACGTTTACCCTTAGCCAGCAGTTTTAAATTTCCTTCAATGTCGCCTGCTCTGGCCCCTGGAAGACAATTGACTATGGTTTCCGGTGTCTCTAGCTTCACATGTCTGAGAACAGAATCACCAATTACCAGAGTTTGACCCCCGGCGGGTGTGTCGCCGAGTGGGGAAAAACGGTTAGACACATGAACAGGTTGGTGGTATACCTGGGGCTTCTGTTTAAGACTATGCTTCCTCCTCACTGTCACCCAGCCGCCCTCTTTCCCCAGCTGCTTGGGGTCTGCCGGGGAACAGGTAGCGGGGCCTACGCTATCTTCGGCTGCACCGGCTACAGGGGCCTGGCTAGCTACGGGTGACTCAAGGGTGTGAAGCCGAGTCTCCAATTCAGTAATCCCGGCCTCCAGAGCTGCAAATATGCTACATTTGTTACAAGTATCACTACTGCTAAAGGAGGCCGAGGAGTAACTAAACATCTGACACAATGAGCAGGAAAGTGCATGAGGGACAGGTGAAGAGGCCATGCTGCACATGAAGATTATACTATGAAAACAGAAGTTATCTAAAGGTTTTTAATTAAATTGGTATGCAGATAAGCTACTCAACTAGTACTTCCTGTTCCTGTGTTGGTGGAACAGGAACAGGAAGTGATACTCTACCGCAGAGAGAGCGAACACCAAATGACAGCGCCACCCAAAGGATTGACAGTGTTGTGCCAAGAGTGTCCAGATGAGCCCAGGAGGACCAGACCGTGCAGAGGACAGACTCACCTCTGGAGCAGAGGAAGGGGCGTTGTTCATTACAATTATGACTGTAGAAGGAGCCCGTTGATGCATCTATTGTGGCACAGTTTTGAGTGTCATCAGGCTGCCCGGGCCCCCACGGCAGGTTTGAGGCTGTGCTCAAGTTTGACCACGTCCAGTAATTTCTATACAGTCCAATCCAGGCCTGATTAGAAGATGTCAACATGTTAGCGACCATGGTGTTTACATTTGAATCAATCATGCTGCTCAGGTCTATGTATGTCTGTCTGCAGTAAGACTGAGCATCAGGCCAGGTCATCAAGGTCGGCACCAGGATGATACTGCTACTCATGCCTGAAAGACAAAAGATCAGATGGATTCAGACCTGCAGCTAAAATGTTCAGTTTGTCAAACCCTGGTACCAAAGTCCAAAACACTCACCATTAAAGCAGAAAAAGCTATGTTGTTCTGAGCACTGTTTTGTGGACCATGATCCATCACTAGATATTGTAACACACTCCCCAGTCCCTGGCTGTCCCGGGGACCAGGAATTAAACCAGGATGACTGAACTGGACCGAGGCGAGACCATTTCCAGCCGCTCTTGGAGAGTCCAATCCACACCTCTGTGCTCCCCGCCCATTTCTGGGCTTCCTGGATGAGAGCTGAGCTGTTAACGATGGCGAGGTCAACGTACTCATCTCTGCAGTATTGCTGAGCGTCGTTCCAGGACTTCTGCAGGTCAACGAGGTGGAGCTGTCTGACTAACTGATCAGACTGAAAATGGCAGACCATCACGTAACCTGAGAGAGGACACGAGTCAGTCAGCATGGTCACAGACTCACCTCAGCTCGATTTTACTCGTCAGGAGAATTTACAGAGATTTGAACAGTGTTGTGGTCTGTTAATAAATGTGTCCTTTAAAGGATCTGTAACTCGTGTACTGGTTAAAATGTGTTTTACAATGCCAGTGGACACCTACACACTGGTTTCCCGCTCCAGGGCCAAACTCACACATCAGGTTAAAAAGCTGCTTTAACAGTGTTAAGTTTGTTTTTCACTCTGGCCTTATTGCACATGTATTTGGATGATTTTTCCTCTTCAGTGTGCACAATAAAGGAAAACAACATGTTAGTGGTCGAGGCTCAAAGCTGAACAACATGTGCACACGGACGTGGTAAAAGCAGTCAGGATCTTTTTCAGCGAGCTGACGGGTTAGCAGCGTTTCAGGCTTTCAGTCAGATTTCTACACAGAAAATAAAATAAAGACGTGTTTTTCTCAGCAGTGCACACAAACAGAGCCACGTTCATGCACTCTCTCTTCCCTCCTGTCGTTCTTTTTTTACTCTTTTACTTCACTTTATACAAACTGTTACAAACTACCGACTATTAAACTGTCAATCAAACTTTTAACTGGACCCAAAGAAAGCTTTAGAAGTTTAGTTGACATGACAAAGATCTTTGGAGATTGTACGAGTGTTTCTTTGACTGCTTGAAACTCGTTTACAGACACCTTGAAAATAATCACTATGGAGCAGTTCAGTTTGTGCTTTCTTTGATTTTCTGATATTAAAAGTTTTATTCAAACTATAAATGAGGCGACTGAGATGAGTTTACAGACCTGAGAGCAGCAGGAGGATCAGTCCACACCTCTTCATGACTGAGAGCTGAAAAACTGTGAAAACGTCCTCATGAATCTCATCTTCAGCTGCTCTATCATTATTAATCATAACACTTAAACCAGCATCAACAAAGAGGCAGATGTCTCTGTCATTCACTCCATTTCTATCCTAATCTAATGATTCAAACAAAATTATCAAACATATTTAACATTTGAAACGTTCAACTTTAAAAAATGTTGTCTTCATTCAATTATCATCATTTTGTTTATTAGAATACCAGATAATGAATGTGTGAGATTATCAAATAAACCAAAACAAACATATGCATAACATACCCGACACGATGAGACGTCTGTTCAGCTGTGACACAGTCAGAACTCTTCATCTGATATAAATGTCATCCTCGCTCCTCCTCCCACGTCTATCAGAGACTTTGTAAAAGTGGTTTTAGAAAGCAGCCCAGTGTTCATTAAAGTGCATTTGATTAAAGATGCTCAGAGTCATTTAACTGAAGATGACTTATTCAAAGTTATTACAGATGCAAACAGACTGACGTCTGGCAGAACGGGCTGTGAACTGGAGCTAAACGAGGTCACAGGCGTCGAACCATGAAACTAGGACTGAGGTTAAACGCAGGAAACGGGCCGTTCGGTTTCAGGCTTCAGTCTCTGTGAGTGGAAGAACATGCTTCTCCTCCTGACTGGAGGTCAGCGTGTCTGCCGCATCATCAGCAAAGATGGACACACTTGGAAATGTTTGTGTCTTCATTTGAATCCAAAGCCGAGGTTTGCGAGTTTGCTTGCTGTGCATGTGTTTGCATAGATACAGCACTGATTCTCTGCCTGACCACTTCAGTGTTATTTGAATAATGTTGTAATTATTATAATTCTGACAAAACAGCGTTCAAGCTTGACTCCTCCAAATCAGTGATGATGAAGACACAACCTGACACATTTCACATGTCAGTTCCAATCATAGAGAACAAATAGTTTTTACTTTGTTCTTTCTTTCTTTGTTTAGCTTCAGCGTGTTTTTTAATGATATTACAGTTTTAGTGCATCTCCTCTAAAAGTGCAAAACTTGCTTTGAGAGTCTCACACAGCACCACTTCCAAAGATGGAGGCTCAGTCAAATACAAATAAAATGCACTGATTTTAAAGTCACCACTAAATTTCACTGAAAGTAAGTAAATAAAATGTTATTTATGTAGCGCCTCACAATGTGAAGATCACAAAGTGCTTCACAAAGAAATACCAAGGAATTTAAAAGAAAAGATAATTTTTTTTAAATATCATTATTGGATGTGCTGCAGGTGATGATGTTGATACAAGACATACCTGTCCCAGTGATCACATGGTGAACGGTGTTGCCACGGCAGCCGGATGCCAGCTCGTTGCCCGTGGTGACGGAGAAGTCCACCTTTGCCAGGTGTCAGCATGGGTCTGTTCTGCTCAACGCCGGCGCTGCCGAGGAAGGTCCGAGCGCTCCTCTATTTATTTTCAGTTTTAGTTTCATTCGATGGAAACTTTCTTCTTGTTAGGCCTTGGAAAACTTTACCATCCACATGACAGAGCACTCGGACTCATATCTGATGATGTGTAAGATCAAGAGAATATCAGAAATGATGGTAAACCTGAAGTCTGCTTTGGATTATTCTCTTCAACAATCAGTTGACAACATTTCAGTTTTGTGTTTTGAAGGTTTGAGTAATTGCAGCCACGACGAGTACATGAAAAAGGACTCGAGGTCTTTTTAAACCTTTATTTCCGTCCTGTCTGAGCGCAGCCCACAAACGAACATCATGAAAATGATTCAACAGAAAAGTACCCAGTTCTTAGTTAAACTCGGTTTTCTATGTGAAAACTGTCGTTTCAGCTCTGTGTGACGGGAGAACATTACAGCCATGCGCTGAGTCCCCTTAGACAACAATGATGCTAAGTTTAGCTAGTAAAACAGTTGCTAGTGTAGCTGCTTACACTAGTCTCATTTCAGTTTGATGGTACAAATGTAACATGAGTGACATTAGTGATATTTTACTATATACACACCATTTTTGGAAAAAGAAAGCTCAATGGTGGAATCAAATATGACATTTAAGTCAAAATTCAAGGTATTATTTCTATTTCATATCATTTATGACCCCTGTGTGAAAGTTTTAGTTATATTTAAGGACAATACCCCAAAAATAAAGTCTAAGATTTGATCCTTGTGCGTTTCAGATGAAATGAAGACACACTGATGCAGTAGATATTCTTTTATTGATGAGAAAACTGTGCAGTATAATTTACTCAAGATGTTGAAGATATGAGAGCATTAACAGGCTGATTTTTGGGTAAGAGGCTCTAACAGGAGAGAGGTGATACAGAAACATGACATCCTTATAAAATACTGACACGTTTTATGAATGGACAACTTTTCACAGCTCTTTGCATTTAAATGAGCTGCATACTTTTCCCACTGAAACCAGCACAATCCCACTGTGATGAAGACAATATTTGAACTAAATATATTCTGGATAAATCAAAGCATTATCAAAGTTGTCCGTGGTTCCCTTATTTTTCCTTCTTTCCCTGTCAGATCCTGTCCTGCAGGATAAACATCAGTGAGTGGTTCCCTGTATGCAGCTGTTACAGTTTGTGTTGGAGATACTTCTGCAAATACAGGAAGCAAATATCGAGAAAAGTGTTTTCAATGTTTTTACCAGTCCCTCAATTACAGCGAGCTGTTTGTTCTCCCCCTGTTCTCCTCTGCATCTCTCAGCTGTTGCTGGCTCCTTTTCCTCCTCCTCCTCCTCACACACTGTCCTGGTGTCTCATCAGGGGTGGAGAGCCTCTGTCCTGTCTCCTCTCACCTTCCTTCTCAGTCTCTTCTGACTCTGGACACTTGCAGAAGGACATCAACCATGGCAGTTAGCAACAAAAGCAAAAGAAGTTTATCAAATATCTGTTAACTTGCAGGATGAAAACAGTTTGTCTTATAATCACAAAGACACACTTTGTGTTTTAATTAGAGAAAGGAGAAACAGGAGGAGGACTTCTCCATCTACTGTCTGTCTCATTATTAGTGGTTTATACAGGATGAGAGCTCTTTAAGGACAAACTTCAGCACAACATGGTTGAGTCTGCGTCCTCGCCACAGTTCGCGGGCCAGATATTTGGTCAACCGTCTGCTCGGTGTTTCCTGAAACGTTTAAGTACGTTTGGCTTCACACCGAAAAACAGACCCAGCTTCGGCAGAAACCTAAACTAACTAACCGACCAAAGAGCCGCTTTAAATGGCGATATCACTAACGTCACGTAACTTTTTTAAGGCTTTTCATTATGCTAACACTTGTTCCGCTGTATATTTGAAGAGAGATACAAGCCCAGTGCTTACTTTGAAGATTTCTGGACCGCCTCACTTCGACCGTCCACCACTTTTCTTCAACCTTTCACTCGCAGTTAATCCTGGTATATGGTTGGGCATATCAAGGCTACGTCCACACGTACACGGAGATTTTCCGTTTTCGTTTTAAAAAATAATCCCGTCCACACGTAAACGCAGAAATGAAGGAAAACGCTGCTAGGAACATGCCAACGCAACAGGTGGCGATATATTCCTAACCATGTAGAAATGTTGGCCAATCAGAAGTCTAGAAGCCTCGGTAGGAAATAGTAAACAAAGATGGGGCATAGAAGCAGAACCGAGTCCTCTGTGTGGAGGGACAGTAACTGTGTGTGTATATGTAAGTATTTAAACACTGCAGAGAGTACAATTAACAGTAACAGTATTGTAGAAATTCATTTCACCGAAACAATAACGTGGCGCACAGTGTGACGTCAAAAAAGGCGCACACCTTTGACGCTGCGTTTTCTCCGTTTTTCTCGTCCACACGTAAATGCAAAAACGGAGTTTTCGGAAATATCCACCCTGGCAGGCGTTTTTAAAAATCTCCGTTTTCAGTGACCGAAAACGCCGTTTACGTGTGGACGAAAGGTGCAAACGCATAGAAAAATCTCCGTTTTCAAAAATACCCTGGTACGTGGGACGTAGCCCAAGTCTGCTGCTGCGCAGCTGTGAGCGCGCGCTAGGGGCTTTTATCCGTGTGCGCGTGCGTTCTTTGCGACGTCACTGGCAGATCAAAGGAATTTGCTTTTGCTTTGATCCGTCAGCCACGTGACAGGCAGCCAAACCCCACAAATAGGGGCTCTCACACATAAAAATTACAGCTCATCTGTTTGCAAATGTTCAACAGTCGGCGTCCTCCAAAACAAGAAAATTCTCCCGCTGTTCTCTCAAACCCGGAAAATCAAATGTGTGATACAACCATGTCAACACGCAGCGAAAATGAAAATTCAATTGTGGTCACACCAGACCAGATAATGCCACCTATCAAGAGGTGCTTCGAAAGGCTCTCTGGAGTTCAGTGGAGCTTAATAGAAAATGGCGCATGCGACTCGGGGACCGTAGCGGTGCTTGCTGATATGATTTGTGAAATCATTCAGATCGCCTCTAGCAGAATCCTCAAAATTGCCCTTCCTGTTACTCAGGATTGCATGACGAAGGAAGATCCAGAGCCTTTAGATGCGGGGAAAATAATCCCGTCCCTCGGAGACTCGATCTCAGACGCCATCGCCAGCTCTCTTAATGTCCCGAAACAGCGACATGAGAGCGCTGACGAGCTGACACGGATGGTTGAGGAAGAGATCTCCGAAAAGGTAAGCTCAACAGTCAAACTCATTACAGAAAGCCCCGATCTCCCGCAAGACCCCGCCGTTTATGTTAGCGGGAAATGTAGTAATATTAAAAAGCTGCACCGCATGGTTTGTCACGCTGCCTCGTGCCTTAAAAGGTTTGTAGCACGTAAGATGCGCTGCCGGTGCGTGTCAAGCGGGTGTGATTCCGGTACAGAAAGTACGGATTCAAAGATATCAGTGCAATCAGCAATCACAGAGATTTCTGTGATTCTGTCATCAAGCAGCTCAGATGGAGAGATGACAGAAAAAGATAAAGATGAGGAAGAAATTGAGCTCCCAGACGAATCAGCTCTAACAGAAGAAGACAAAATAAAACCAGCTGCAGAGAGCCAAAGTATCCGAGCTCCAACGCCAGTAGAAGTGGTTGCAGCTGACATCGTAAATGAGATACTTGGGAACATGAATTCAAGCAGTGAAGAGCCCTGTGAGAGGTGTAGCTTACCCAAGCCTGCCTTTAATGCAGGATTAATTATCAACAAGGTGAGAGACCTTTTCTCCAGATGTTTGCCATCCACCTCACACTCAGGGCTCAAAGCACGCAAACACCGCTTTTCCATGTTTGCGAAAAAACAGTTTGAAAAAATGAAAAAAGAGCTGAGACAAGTAATAAAGGCAAACAGGAAATTTTTTGTTTGTCTAAAAAACATTTTCAAGTTCCACAAGTATGAAACAGTGCCATCCGATGAAAGTAGCCTCCCAGGGTCAGTCCCAGAAACTGGTCCCCAGAGTAAAGAGGCTCATCGAGCCCCTTCCCGAAACACGCTGCTTCGTTACATGCGTTCTTCTCCAGCCGACTTTGACGCCATTAGGTCAGACGTTAACCAGCTGTTTGACAAATTAACAAAGAAAGAAGAACTCTTCATCATCCATAAAACATTGGACAACTTCAGAAATAGTGGGGCAACAAGAGATTTTACCGTGGAGTTGACGGGAAAAGTATTTGATCTACTTATGACGGATCGACTGTATCAAATCCCCGAACCTCTAATGGGTAGATCCCTCTCAGATACAGTCATCTCCAGGACTCCACAACCAGCACATGGCTCAAAGCGTCCCTTTTCTGCTGAAGTCCTCTATGTCCTCGTAGAAGACGCAGTAGAAAAGTTTTACAAAAGCTTTACTCTGGGTGGAGAACGAAGACCAAGATCAAATGATTGAGGACAAGGTTTCTGTGGTGGTGGAAGACATTCAGAACTTTATTAAAAGAACAAGGACACCGACAAAGGAAACAAGCACAGAGTCAGATGGCAGTGGAAGAGAATCTGTTCCATCACCTGTAACACCAAAACCTGAGAGCATTTCCCAGAAAGATCTTCTCCGGCACCGGATGAAACACCTGTAACACCAAAACCTGAGAGCATTTCCCCAGAAAGATCTTCTCCGGCACCGGATGATACACCTCAAACACCAAAACCTGAGAGCATTTCCCCAGAAAGATCTTCTCCGGCACCGGATGAGACAAATCAAACACCAAAACCTGAGAGCATTTCCCCAGAAAGATCCTCCCCGGCACCGGATGAAACACCTGTAACACCAAAACCTGAGAGCATTTCCCCAGAAAGATCTTCTCCGGCACCGGATGAAACACCTGTAACACCAAAACCTGAGAGCATTTCCCCAGAAAGATCTTCTCCGGCACCGGATGATACACCTGTAACACCAAAACCTGAGAGCATTTCCCCAGAAAGATCTTCTCCGGCACCGGATGAAACACCTGTAACACCAAAACCTGAGAGCATATCCCCAGAAAGATCTTCTCCGGCACCGGATGATACACCTGTAACACCAAAACCTGAGAGCATTTCCCCAGAAAGATCCTCCCCGGCACCTGATGAAACACCTGTAACACCAAAACCTGGGAGCATTTCTCCGCAAAAATGCTCTGCTAGCATTTCACGCTCTCTCAAGGATTCCTCTGACATGTCTGAGATGCGTTCTGTGTCAGTGTCATCTTCTGATGCTGAGAAAATTTCCGATGACCTCGCTTTTATCCTCATGATGAGAGTCGTCAAAAAATCTAAATCTAAGACCAAACAGTCTGTGTCTCTGTCAGAAGAACTAGAGACGGTCATCAACCGTCTGAGAGATCTGATACAGCCTGAACTAAGCAGCACAGAGTCTGCCACAAGTCTGACAAATAACAAGAAAAAGTTCATCAAGAAACTAGCCAAATGCCTCATCAAGGAGTTTGGCTCCCCAGACAATGTCTTAAAGGCTGCAATAGCAAATGATTTGTCTTTTGATGAGGCTCTGATAAGGCATCTAAAAATCCGCCTTGGAGTCATCCCCAGTCCTCCCAAAAAGTCCAAAATTTCCAGGTTTTTTTCAGCTGTGGGAAAAGCTCTGCGAAAACCCTTTAGGTGGTTCACTAAAGCCAGAGATGATTAAAATGACCATCCTGGCTTTTCCCCGCCGCCCTGCTTCTTTTAACATCTTGAAGCAGAATTTTAGCACCAAATCCAAATTTTAACAACTGTAGTTCGCGCCATCTCGTCTCCTTTTGATTTCCATCCCCCCCAACCGGTCGCAGCGGATGGCCGCCCTTTCTGAGCCCGGTTCCGTTGGAAGTTTCTTCCTGTTAAAGGGAGTTTTTCTTCCCCACAGTCGCCTAGTGCTTGCTCAGAGGGGGATCATTTGATTGTTGGGGTTCTCTGTAGTACTGTAGGGTTTTGACCTTACAGTACACACAGGGAGGAGACTTTGTGATTTGGCGCTTGATTTTTAAAATATCTAATTCGGCATGAAATAAAAAATATCTAAATTAAAAATACATTCCAGCTTTGTTTGTGTTTTTCTTCTGTTGTCAAATATGTAGAAAGTGTTGCACATGTGATTTTAGTCATTTTACATCAATATGTAGCCAAAATGTGTCTGTTTGTGATCATGCTGCATCTATTTTGTCTGATTTGTGTCTTAGTTTAGTCAATTTACATCTATTTTGTGGCCCAAATGTGTGGATCCTGTTTGACATTGCTATGTTTTGTCTTAATGCTTCACTTTGGTTGTTGATGTTTGTGCTCATTTTGATTCTAGATGTAGACCTGCCATCTGAAAATGAGCACCTAGCCCACTTGGAACATTTTTTTTTAGTCCAGGGGTTAACACATTTTTTTATTTCAAAAAGGGAAATACCTCGGTTACTTTACTACTGACCAAATAAATGATGATGATGACATATACAGATAATGATGTAAGCTCTATGTGCAGGCAAGTACTGTTTAACACAAATTCAGCTTTTGTTCACTTGCAGTTTAAGTGATTTTGTTTATTTATGTTTGTTGCATACTGTTATATACTGCCCCCTTGTGGTCAGGATACCTAAAGGGGGTAGTGCCAGTCAGATGTTTGTAGCTGTGGGTGTTTGGACTTTTAAAGCACTTTTAAGAAAGTTAATGTTCACTTTTAGAGAACGACTGGATGGCTCTAGTAACAGTGTAATTTTAGCACCCACAGAGCCGACAGTGAGTGGTTCCTGTTACTCATGCAGTCTGGGGAAGCACCGGTTGAAGTGTTTGTGTATTTATTGATTTCTTTTAAGTCACTGTGTATTTTATGTATATTATGGTTTATAAGTTTATAAGTCCTGTCAACCCTGTGCTGAGAGGGCTGTGCTCATCCATCCGTCCTGTTCTAATAAAGCCAAATTTCAGGAACACCTTCTTTAGATCTGTTCAGTTTTATTCATGTAGCACCACTTAAACAGTCAACAAATCTGGACTCAAATGATGTTATATTGTAAGGTAAAGACCCCAAAAAGTTCAAAAATGTTCACACCAATGTGAATTGCATTCAGTTCATTGATGAATTGAATGCAATGTCAGTACTCAAAGGTGAGTGGCTATAACTGACTACATGTGTGTACTGTATCATGAGTGGACAGACATGGATGTAAACCACACCTTAACTGTTTGGCTGAGGCAGTGATTCTAACTTAGAGGTGCTCTGGATATTATTAAATGTGAACATATTGTTAAATATCACACTTTTTCGTTGTCAAGTGTTTGAAGAAAACACTTTGGAGCCACTTGAATGAATGTATATAAAGGTATTTAAATGAGGACAAACTGATTTCAAGGAAATAAAAATGCGCAAATTTGAAAGTTTGTGAATGATTTTGTGTATCAGCTGTTTAGTCGTTCTGTGGCGAGATGGATGCTGTCATTGTCACGGTTCTGGGTCACTTTGACCCAGCATTTTCAGTTTCTTGTGTTTTGGTATTCTTCTGTATTATGATTTATGTTTTGATTCTTTAGTTGTGCTGTTTTGATTATTATTATTCTAGGTTTCAGTTTGGTCCGGGTTATGAGTTCTTAGGTTTTGTTCTTGTGCCCTCGTGTTTAGTGTAGGTCTAGTTCAGTGTCAAGTCTACGTCTTTGTGATTTGTTTCTTGTTTCCTGTTTTACTTTAAAGGTTAGGGTAGTCAGTTAGGTATGTCAGTGTATTCAGTTTTACTTCGCCCTGTCTCGTTAGCCATAATTTCTCCCAGCTGTGTCTCCCTCCTGCTTCCTATTCCCTGATTACTCCACTGTGTATTTTAGCCCTGTGTTTGCCTTTGTGTTACGTCCCTCTGCAGCCTCTAATCTCCTCAATGTTTTCAGCTGGTGCTAATTGGCCACACCTAGTCAGGTGTGGATAAAAGCATAAATGAGGCAAGCTTTCCAGAGAACTCACTTGTCTTTGCCTTGGTGGCACGAGCCATTTTAGCCAACCTGGTATTCCATTTTAAGATAAACCCTCTTCTCACTAACACTCTGGTATTCTTCTCCTTTTCTATGTTGCGGCTTTTGAGCCGGGTCGTAACATAAGTGGGAGCTCGTCCGGGATCTTTGGACATTTTAGTGGAGACTGAATATCAGTTTTTTGTATTGCTTTTAAGTGGGTGAGTGATGGTGTTCACTGTAATTGAGCAAACTCTTTAGTGTGTTTCAGCTGGGTGGCTGTGCTGCCCTTCCATCGAAGCACTTGTTTATTGTTTTGCTTTGTTTTAATTTATGTTTGGTGGTTATCCTGGGTGGGGGCACGCTTCAGAGTTTGGTAGGAGACTATATCTCTGGTCTGCTACCTGCTCTCGAGTTCGTGTTCAAAGTTGCCTCGAGCCCGGTGCACCACTGAAGACTAGACGGGTCAAGTTTTGTTTTTAGCGTTTTAGGATGGGAGTTGCTCAAAGTGAATCAGTGGCACCAAACTTGGCAGGAGGTTTGAGACCATTCATTAATAATGGTCTTGTAGCTGAGGCAGGTAGGTCGTTTTTAAGTTGGCATAGTGTGTACACCGTGTGTGCCTCTAATATGTCAGTGTTGATGGATGCTAATGAGATCCTCATGAGGTGAGTGTTTTGTGCTGTGACCTTTAGTGTTGTGGGGAATATGGCTACTTTTGTTGGATCACTTGTGAGTGTTGTTGGCCAGGTGATGGCAATAACACTGTGGGGTGCTGAGCCACCCTTGATGTGATCATTGTGTGGCCATAGCTCTACATTTTGTGGTTGGTCACTAGTGTGCTTGCTTTACTGAACCTTGTGGATTAAAGTAACTTGTTGTGGTATAAGGCCACTTGTATGTGACCGTTTGTGTGGTGGAGACAACAGATCACTTGGTTGTGATTATTTGTTGCTACTTTTGGTTTTGTGTTGTAGCAGGTCAAGTAATCATTTTGGGTTTGACTGTTGTGCTCCTTTGTGTTGGTCACGTGTTACTTTGTGTGTGCTCAGTGTGGCGACTTCAAATCCTCATGCAGGGGCATCCATGCTTAAAGATGCCAACTATAATGTGAACACTGCTTCTGTTAGCTTTTACTTTTATTCCAGGTTTGTGGGTCAAGGACCTGAAGGCTTTAGAGGGGCTTTTAATAAATTTAGGGGTCCTAGAGGAACCCTTTTAAGGGAGGAGGTGTTACGTCCCTCTGCAGCCTCTAATCTGCTCAGTGTGTTCACATTATCTGTCGTGTCGTTAATGTTTGGTACCCTCTTCTTGCTGTTTGTTTGTCTCGTCTTAGTTTCAGCATTGAGGTTTTTGTAAGTGTTTATTTTCATGAAGAGTTTTTCCAGCAATAAAAGCTGCGTTTTGAGTCCAAGTCCCGTCTCTGAGAGTCCTGCGTTTTGGGTCCACCATTCCTGCCTGCCTGCCACACAGCCTGTCTTGACGGTCACTATATTTTAGGATAGTTTCTGAGTTGAGGAGAATAAAAGAATATTTAACAGTAACTGTACCAATGTTGTTGTGTACTAAGCACAGATTAATTTATAAAGTTTTAATTTATGAATGTTTGAGCAAATGGTGTATTAGGTTGGAATTGTATAGAAATTTACATTTAATGAGTTACAGTAAAAAGAAGTGCCTGTAAAGGGTAATATAAACAGAACTTTTTCTATTAATGGAAAATATTAGTTAACAATACAGAAAATGCACTGTGAATAAAGAGAATTTTCCCTTTTATAGCTGGAGGAAATGTCTAAATCCTACAGAGAGTATTCTGTAAATACTTAAGAAATTTATTTTATCATCATTTATGGAAAAGTCAGTCAATTTCTGTAAAAAACAGAAAATTACCAGGACATTTTGTGGTTTTTACAGTGTAGATAAGCTCCATAACATCACAGAGTTTGAATATAGAGAGAACACAGCTGGGGTCACTTTGTTGGGAGGATGATGATGCAGGGGTTAATACTGCTGCTTAGTAACAACATGATTGGCTGATCCTCTTACTCATCTCCAATGACTTCAGTTGGATGAGGATTTTAAAAGGATGGAGCCGTGACTAAAAATGTATACTTATATTAACCTCCTAGGACAGGGGTCGGCAACCTGCAGCTCTTTAGTCCTTATAGTGCGGCTCCGCGTGGTTTGGGAAAATAAATTAGAAGTATTTAGCTGAAGTGTATTTTATTTATGTTAGTTCTTTTTTAACTCGTAGTTCTAAATTGGAAGATTATTGTGATATTGAAATATAAAAATAAAATTATATTCTATTATTTTTTCATCACTCAAAATAAGAGTCACACTCGCGGAAGCCGGTATACCCGCCGAAACGCCGTGCATTTATCGAGACTTTCAACCCCAGGTAGGCCAATTATGGATCTTCGGATCCACATTATGTCAGCAGCTGTTCTCCACCGTGAACCATGTTAAAGACAAACACCGTTCACGCCTGACAGATGACGGTCCTGCGTAAACTGACTTCGTATATCCCCGATTTGCGGACTCTGTGCGCAGAGGTTCAGGAGCAGAAGTCCCATTGTAAACAAATCACGGCAGACCCGACGATGTTTCCATGAACATGCTTTTGAGCATCTCTTTATTGAGCACTTTTCACACACGGTTGCTGTACGCATACAGCCGGCTGTAGCTTTTCAGCTCACAGCCCGACATACACCACAAACAACACAACAGCAGAGAGAGCGCAGACGTAAAGGCAGCGAGGCGTGATTGCGGGTGTCGCTCAGGTGCGTCCGCCTCCCCTACAGCGGCGCTGCAAACCACGCCCCGCCGCACGCATTAACCAGGTAAAATACATATTTAGGCAGAATTTTGCAAATATCTATTTTTCATTTTTCAGCAGCATAGTGCTTTTTTCCAATTATTTTTTAAAAGTCAGGTCAAGGCTCCAACAGCCCAAAGGCGATATAAGGGTGGCGGCTGACAACAGTTTTTGTTTGCTACATGGATCATTTTAGTTCAGCTGGGTGTCTTTGCTTTTGTTATATTTCTTTAAGAGTTCAAAATGTGTTGATTACATAAATATAATTTAATTTTCTCTGTAGCACTTCATGGATTTCATAAGCAGCACACCTTAGTTGTTCACACAAAGCATAAAGATAAAAAACAATATATACAGTGTTATCTTCATTTTAGATGTCAAAAAGTATTTGCGGCTCCCAGTGTTTTCTTTTGCATGGAAACCGGGTCCAAATGGCTCTTTGGGTGTAAAAGGTTGCAGACCCCTGTCCTAGGACCTGGTGTCCACATATGTGGACATCATGGTTATTTAGACCCAAATGCTCAATTTTGCTCTACAAGGGCCTGATATCCACTTACGAGGACATCATACTACCACTGTTCTATCGAAATTCTAAACGAATATCCTCATTTGTGGCTCTCATTTGTCTTAGAAAGAAAAACTGGGTAAAAAAAAAAAATCTAGTAATTCTTTGTTTTTACATTCATTAGGCCCCAATATGCCCAAATATCAAAGAGAAATTAAAAATGCATGCTGTGGAAGAGTTCGGGTCTTAGGAGGTTAAATGCCCCTGCAGCAGTGACCCCGCCTCTCGCCTTATGACAGCTGAGATGATTTTGTGTTTCCTTCTGTGCCTGCATGACGTCTTCAGTATTTCAGCTACATTTGACATCGGTGGGAAAGTGCAAAAGTAAGCATAAATAATACTACAGCACTTTCAATACCAGGTAGGGGTACTGCACTTGTGGGGCATTAATGAGCAGCGTGTGGGCTCCACTGGACTGTCCTAAAGCTGACTTCAAGACCATCACCAGACTGGACACAATGGGAGAAGTGGTTGAAAGATGCACAATAAAGACCTTAGAAGCCATCATGAGCAACTCTGAACAGCTCACCTTATAACAGCTTTATGGGACCTGGAGGACTCGTCTGTCTTCGTTGTTAAACAGGGAGACACAGAAAATCAGTCACACCCGCGGCCATCAGGCTTTTCACTCCTCATACAAATAGTGAGTCGTGAATTCCCCTCTGGGATCAATGAAGTTATTCTTAAGCTGTTGTCTGGCAAACTGCTGTATGGTGTTTCATCTCTGGTGCTTCATAAAAGCTGTTACAGACTCCACTGTTAGATTATGTGTTATCATAAATGTCGACACGAGCTGCGATTAGTTTGTGGAAACATGAATTTTCCTTTTAACAGCATCCTGAAGTGAATGGAAGTGTAGCTCATTTGCTACATTTAAAGGGCTTTTATTTTGAAATCCAAAATCGGATTGACTTGATAATAACATGGCCCCAGTGTGAGGGTGTGTACTGGTGATAAAAAGTGAAATTAGAAATTCTTTACTGAAAATAGATGATAAAATCTTATCTAAGATGAGAATCAGTCAGTCCACAAATAATCTCACCAGATCAGACAGCTTTCATTTCAAACCAGCACTCTAGTTCAGATGTCAGAAGGCTGTTTAGTATCGTCTTCTCGTCCCCATCCTAACCCATCCCATCACTCAACTCAGCGCAGTTTCTACAGAAAGCACCCTGTGAAAAGCCAGAGCACTGTCCTTCCAAAATGTCAGCGTCATCTTCAAGACATGACAACAGGTGTGACAACAACACCCAGCTGTTGGCTTTGTAAGTTTCTCTCTCTTATTCTTGGCCCTTAATTTCCCCGCTTCTCCCCGTTGTTCCTGAGTTTTAGCGCTGTAAGTAAAGGAAGCCGATCAGAAATGTTGACTGCAACCAGGCGGAGGAGGCGGGATTTAAGCTCTGCTGTGTCACACGTGGGCGTAGGCTATGATGTAAGCCACGCCCCAGGACAATTCACTGGAAAATTGTAAATAAACATGCAGGAGCAAAGAACAGTGAGTCCTGACAGGGTAATAGATCATCTACAAACACATACTCACTGTATTTCAGAGCATCACTGCTATTCTGTCTCTTCATTAATGGATTTAACTGAAAGAGGGGGAGGTGGACGTTTAACAGTGGCATTACAGCACATCACATAATCATCACATACTCGGATTACAGCACATCGAAGGGCTGCCCCGGCAGTGAGGCCTATCATCCCCCCTTATGCTCATTCTTATTTTCTTAAATCCCTTACAACAGCACATGTTCATATTAAACATTCCAGATAATGAGTATGTGAGCCAAAGATCAGGCTTCAGACTGCTCCACAAAGCCTCTGTGACGTCAAAGGGAGCAGATATCCCTAATGTGATCATCTTAGGAGTAACATTCACAGGAGCAAAGGAACAAATGCAGAAATGTCCGGTAAGAACATCGCACTTCTCCTGTAGTTTACATAAACTTTGATTATCTCAGTGTGATGCGTTCAGGGTACATCTGTAGTTCCAAGCACAAAAACATGGGTTGCGCTCTTCTCAAATGGGACTGCTGAGATGAATGAGTCTTAACAAACATATGTTAAAATGTGTTTTTAGCCACTCTGGTGGAGTTGAAAATAAAGAGGAGGATATGTGGAAATGAGTGGAACAGCGCCACTCCATCATAATATTCCTGCAGACACTGGAAATCCAGGAAGTGAGGGCACATGCGAAAACACCAGAGGCTTTGAATCCAGCCAATTTTCTGCGCTTTCAGAAACAAATGTAATCAGAAAGCACAGAGTTTGAGTTTGCAGGTGCACGTGGGCTAAAGTCCAGCCCACACAGGATCAGAGCAACACCAACTATAAGCTATTCTTCTGTTGTGTGTGTCACTTTCTATGTAGCAGTGATCTTTTTTAATATTATATTTTGAGACTGAGACTATCCAAAAGTCCTCTGAAGTTTTACTGCAGTATTCAAACAGACAAAGCTTTCTTTTTGCAGATCCATCGGTTCTTCTCATTACAGCTCACTGATTTAAATCTTTTGTCTTTGACAGGGATTGCACAGTGACCATCAGAAGGAGACAGCAGGTCGATCCAGGAGCTGAGGAAAACAAGAAATCTGCTCAAGGCTGATGGACACTGGTACACTGTAATTGATTTATCACAGATTTGGGAAATACTTGAAATTTATATTGATTCAAGCTGTCTCTTACCTATTATTCAGATTCCTTCCATCCAGCCACTTCCATTTCCCATCTTCAACTCTCAGACCAATCCAGTATCCTTTGTTATCATCATATGTCCAACTCTTTTCACTGACAGTTTTCAGAGGACAGAGAGAAAGTTGTCAGAGATATTTAAATGCTTTGCTCTAAGAAAGCTTTCAATCTAAAGAAATTATTTTTATTTCCTGAAGTCTGTAATAACGTGTCTCACAATTTTTCTCAATTTTCTCATTACCATTTCTTCTTCATTAATCACAACAACCAAATCTGAAATCTTTCCTCTGTAGTTTTCTCGAGCTTCTTCCCAGGTTTTCCATTGATCACGGTCAGCATCATTAGTTGCATAGCAGCTGGACTCAACATGATCCCAGCCAGCCTGACAACGGTTACATTTTCTGTCTGCAAGAATAGAGAACTGTTAATAAACAGCTTCAAATTAGGTAATTTTGTACAAATATATTTGGAACATACTGTTATTTTCTTTGGGACAGTAGGCATCAATGCTCCATTGAGCTCGACTAACATTGAAGTCACTCCATGATGTCATCATCTGTTGCATTATTTCTGTTAGGTTTTTCTTCTCTGTCTCCAGCTCCTCATTTTTCTTTTTGAGCATCTGTGTCTCTGCAGTCAAGTTTGCGATCTGTTTTTCTAAAACTGTGGAGACTATGAGGTTACAAAGGACAGCAGTTAGTTTTTTTTTAAGTGGTTTGAATGTATTTACATGTTTCTTATAAATCAATGCAACAATAACTGTTAAAAAACACAATCAAATATAAAACATGAGACTACTTTGGCCTTACACACCTGAGATCAAAGTGTAAGATTTAAATTTATACTCACTGTAGAATCGAAGGAGCATAATTAGTAACAGAAATCCCCAGCATGTTGCTAGTGATGGAAAAGATTTATTACAGGACGACTTCTTATCTAGCAAAAAAAAAAAAAAAAAAAAGTTATTTCAACAACCAAAATTATTCATAGTTTTAAAGTCTTTAGAATAAAATGAAATGTGTCAAAGATCCCCAATTATTTAAGCATTGTTCTGTTATGTACAACCACAAAATACCTGTTGGAGGCAGAGAAAAAATGATTTAACTTTAGACCAGACCTATAATCACAAAGAAAACTAAATCAGAAGACCTGAAGGCAAAACTAAGGCTAAACCTTGTTAAATGTAATACAGACCCCCAAAACTCAGAACACTATATATACAGAAAAAGGCAAAAATGTAAATACAAAAACTCAAAACTCAGGCAAAAAACTCAGGGTCAGTGACAGCTTTTGTCATTTCTGTGTTTTGTATCTTTGTGGGAGATATTACATCTTAAAAAATGTTGTTTGAAAAACCCTAAAATTCAGAAACATGGTCAAAAACTTGGATTCCATTGTACAATATTTTTATTTATTTTCAGTCAAAGGTTACACAGTTTTAAACATTTAATTCCTTTTAATGGGTACATTTCTGTTTTAAATACTCTGTGCACAAATGGCCTTTGGTAAGAATTGCTTTACAAAGTCCAGGAACACAGATGAACAAAAATATGACTGACATATGGTAATTTATTCAAAACTGTTTTATGAAAAATCTATGTCAAGAACTTATAATATTCAATTAAACATAATGTTGGAGGCAGATCTGATTATAGACAGAATTACGTATTACTTCAATTACCACAGTTTCCTCACAGTAGTAAACCCATTAGTGCAACACCTTGATGCACGAGCGCCAGTCAATGAAAAGTTATAAATGCTGTTTTAGCAAAGATCTTTCCTGCTGTTTCAGCTTGAAGAAGGAAAACTAAAGTATTACAGGAGTCTGTGCTACAATATCTCCCGATCTGTCTCAGCTGACTGCATGTCTGACCATGGTTTCATCAATGATCAGTGGTCAGTGTTCATTACAATATGCATATTGTAGTCAGTGGTGCTAGTTTCAGTCATTATGCAAATGTAGTGTTTTTAAGGTTGGAGAAACCTGCATTCAGCTGACAATGAAGAAGTCACTTGGATGAGTAATGAAACGTTTCTCCCCATGAAAACGCGACCTCCAGATGAACAGATTCAAGTTTTTTGGATTTCCTGATTGAGCATGCATCAAGACAAGATTGTTCACTGTATTTTAATTATTTTACGATTTCTTTTCATCTTCTGTTCTGCTTTGCCCTCAATTTTTATTCTGAATTCATATTCTTCTGGACAAAGGCCTAGTTTCTTTCTTTCTTTCTTTCTTTAAGAGGGAGGGGAGAGAATTTTGCCATGTTTCGTATTGAAGAACTGTGTTTCCTAAATTAAAATAAAATGTTTTAACATTATTTCTGTAGGTTTAAATTGCTTGGGTCAACTTGAGAGCTTTAATTTTAGATTTACAAATCTTACCTGTCTTTCACAAAATAAAGGTCTTGGTATGAAATAATGCCTTGGTGTAGGAAATGGCAGGTGTATCAAAATATCAATGAGAATGTGTGTCATTGTAGCAGGGTGTGGTTTGAGGCAAAGCTGCAGGGGAGGGTGGAGAAGTGGGTTCACAGGATAGTGCCAAGCAAGCCCGGCTGGCACAGCTGATTGTCATCATGCTAACCAAGACTTCCCTATTTCTAGTAGCTGCTGAGGGCTGGAGGAGCAGAGGCAGACAAGAGCTGAGCTGAAGCTACAGATTCCACAGAGCCTCCAGCTCTCAACACTGTTAATAAAAGTGCACCCAAACTCATCCAACGGTCTCTGAGTGTGTGTCATGCTGAGGTTCTGATAACGAGTGTTGCACTCATGTTGACTGGGGCTTGCTAAAGACTGACTAGAATGTCACCCTCCTCCCTACAACCACATTTCCTGCTGGTTTAGTTCTATGTTTTCTGGACTAAACTCTAATTTTATGTATTTATACACATTGTCTGTTCTTTTATTAGATCATTACAACTCAAGAAATAATTAAGGTTGAAGAGCTTATCAAATACACTCTGGGGAAATTACATATTTGAAAGAGTGTAAATGTGAAATACAAAGCCCACGATCTGAATAAACTCCAATAATTATGGATCTCATGTTTTTCATACGACGCACAAAGTAATATCAGATGATCGTATCCAGAGCAGAAGAACCGATAAGTGTGATCGATAGGCAGGCAGACTAACGATCCCGGGGAATTGGACTACTGGGAACCGGTTCTCGATTCCCATCCCTCCTTCCAGTTGTGTTAACACAGAGTGATTTTGTTTGATTTTTGTTGTTGTTGTTGTTGTTTTTTTTACAACTCACCATTTGTATCAGGAGTTTGTTGAGTTGCTTCATTTTCAACCTTCATTTCTTCATGTGCAGCTTCCTTGTCCTGTTTTACTGAGAGTTTAAACGGTAATTGGAGTTAAGTAGTTTTCAAATAACCAGTTTTCGTAGACTTTGGGTCATTTTGAATGAACAAAATGTTTTTGCTCAATGTTGACAGAATTCAGCATCTTAAATCCAATTTGATACATCATAGCTCTTTTTAAAAATGTCTTTTTTCTCTGGAACTTCGCCTTGGATTGTACAGGGAAAGTTTGCCTTTTATGTGACAGCACATATCTCAGTATCTGACCCACTGGATTTGCTTAGTCTTCTTTACTGTTTATTATTACTGAAGAAAACATCAGCTAAACCAACATGACTTGAAACAGTAATCACACAGAGATGCAGACTTTGATTCACGTCAATAACCCTGAGTTTTAGAAAATCTTTTTTTGATACACTGCATTTGAAAAGCTTAGCTTACCTGCTGATTGTGTTCATTTGTTAGTTCTTAATATGACCTTCTCCTCTGGCGTAATTACCGCCCTGCTGCTGAGATTTTGGGACGTGTACACTGAGCAATAGCACTGTGTTTAAACCATAGAACATAATAATTATCATAATAAACTTCCTCAGTGCCCAGTCTGTCTTGTACCAGCTTCTGCTTTTTGTGTGAGAATGTAAGATGAGTTGAATTTTACATTGTTTTATGGCTTCAAACTGAAGACAGGGTGTTCTTATCTACAAGTGACTAGACACACTTCTTGTGGCTTGTATACCGAGAAATACCACAGAGCATCATAATAAACTTCCTCAGTGCCCAGTCTGTCTTGTACCAGCTTCTGCTTTTGCCTGAGAATATAAGTTGATTCCATTTATGGCTTCAAACTGAAGACAGGTAGTTCTTATGTATCAGTGACTCGACACTTCTTGTGACTTGCACATTGAGAAATACCACAGAGCATCATAATAAACTGCTGCTTCATCAGTGTAACTCTGTCTCTTCTAACTAACCTCTGCTTTTGACATTGTGAGATTATTATATTATCTTATGCCATGTTATATCCCTGATTAATGATTGTGAAATTATTATGTAGTTTTAGTTTGCTTTATTCTCCTGAAGAGGTGATAACTATTAGATTTATTAAACTGATTTGTATTAGATTAGACTGCTGATTTATTGTGAATGAATGATATTGTTTTATGATGCATTATACTGCTGAGTTATAAGAAATACCGTTTTCAGAGAGTCATGGCCTTATTTGTCTGATTAGAAGAGAACAGAACATACCAGAGAGATTTTCTGCCCCATCTCATCAGGAGGAGATAAAACAAGGTCATAACTTAGGCACCGTGCGAGAGAAAGAATGTGAATGTTTAGATTTTTACGACTAGGTGGGAGCCACTAGAGGCTATAAGAGCTTGAGTAACCCTCCACCAGTTTGAGATTTGCTGTGACCCTCTTCATGCATTTCTCCCCATCCGGATGGTTTGTGCTCATAAGTGTTGAATTGTATGGAAAAACATGATTGTTGATTGAGCTTTTATACACCGAGTATTGTCCTTCTTTTAGCCCAAAGATTAAAAGAATTGGGAGTTTTTAACAACATATACACTCACTGAACACTTTATTAGGCACACATTGATTGTACTGAGATGACACTGGCTTTGCCTTTATAACTCCCTTAATTCTTCAACCAGGTCCAAGAAATATTCCTGAGATTATTATTATTATGATAGCATCTTACACTTGCTGCAGATTTGCCAGCTGGAAATCCATGATGTGAATTCCCCACACCACACAAAACTAATAAGCCAATCACAAGGCATCAACTCATTGCATTTAGAAATGTAGATATATATAAGGAAACCAACTCCCATGCTCCCTGTTTTTCATGGAAAAAAATCACAAAATGTTGATGCTTGTGGGGAAGAGAATCGATGTGTCAAGGCAAATAAGAGACTTTTTAAACCATGTGGAGCAGCTCTCACCATTAAAATCATGATAACTTTAGTGTGCTTAGTCAACTTTAGATTTAGTTGTGTTAATGCTGTAAAGCACAGGATTCTTTTTTTCGATGTGCGAGACTCTTGTGGTCCTTCATGAAATTAGCACAAAGTATGTGGAAGCGGTTAAAAGCCACAAAAACATGCAGAAGCAACTAGAATAATAAAGAGAAACAGGAACATTGTTGTGTGAATGTTATACAGCATTTAAATGTAAATTCAAGCTAGCATTCACGAAATAGTGTTCCACACATTTTTTGGCCTTTAACTACTTCCACATACTTTGTGCTATTTTTATGGAGGACCACAAGAGAAATAAAGAATCCTGTGCTTAAATAATAATATTGTGTAATATAATGTGCATCTGTAAATTCATTTCTGAATGTGTTTTTCAATGATTTTATTTATTTAAACATTAATAAGTAAGTTATTTTTTATAATTTAATTTAGAATAAAAACACTATTGATAAATCAATATTTCAAATGAATTATTCATCCATTAATAAATACTTAAATCAAAAATTAACCTCTGAATAAAAATATTTAACATTTAACTCATTTGAAAAAGTTTTTTCAAATTCCAAATTAAAAAACATATTTTTGAAATCTTTTTGAAAGGTTGATACTGGACTGAAATCTGGTGACTGTGGAGGCAATTTGACTATAGTGAACTCACATAGTGTTTTATCTGGCTGGAATCAGCCAAAACAATTGTGGGTACGGAGAGATGGACAACAACAACACACAGGTGGGCTGTGCCATTTTTATTTATGCTCACTTGGCATAAATGACCCAAAGTGTGCCAAGAAAATGCCCCCCAAACCCTTACAGCACCACCACCAGGCTGAGCTGGTGATACAAAGCAGGATGGATCCATACTTTCATTTCAATCAATGTAAATGAATAAAATCAAAACTTTACTAACAGCACTAAAAAAGTGAAGTTGATATGATAACAATATGCAAAATACACAACATGAGACTTGAATTATAAGATGAACTTCCTGTTCTTCTCTGCTGCTCTGTAGCTGATGTTGACACTGTGACTGATTAACAAAGTCCAAATGTAGAGGCCAGATGTCCTCCTTCCACATGTGACAGCAGTTCGAACAGTGTTGTTCTTGGCTTGACTAAAACATTTGTCATTCATATAACATAGCTTAACAATAGCTATCATTGCAACATGAAAAAAATCTCAGTGCAGATACTTCAGGCAACAACTCTTTGATTTGAAGTAATGCAGTGCCCTCTGTTGACCAGTTATTAATATCATCATTAATATTATATTTTTGAGATTGAGACTATCCAAAAGTCCTCTGAAGTTTTACTGCAGTATTCAAACGGACAAAGCTTTCTTTTTGCAGATCCATCGGTTCTTCTCATTACAGCTCACTGATTTAAATCCTTGGTCTTGGACAGAGATTGCACAGTGACCAACAGAAGGAGGCTGGTCGATCCAGGAGCTGAGGAAAACAAATCTGCTCAAGGCTGATGGACACTGGTACACTGTAATTGATTTATCACAGATTTGGGAAATACTTGAAATTTATATTGATTCAAAGTGTCTCTTACCTACTAGTCAGATTCCTTCCATCCAGCCACTTCCATTTCCCATCTTCAACTCTCAGACCAATCCAGTATCCTTTGTTTTCATTATTTTTCCAACTCTTTTCACTGACAGTTTTCAGAGGACAGAGAGAAAGTTGTCAGAGATATTTAAATGCTTTGCTCTAAGAAAGCTTTCAATCTAAAGAAATTATATTTTTATTTTCATGAAGTCTGTAATAAAGTGTCCCACAGTTTTCTCAGTTTTCTCATTACCTTTTCTTCTTCATTAATCACAACAGCTAAATCTGAAATCTTTCCTCTGCAGTTTTCTCGAGCTTCTTTCCAGGTTTTCCATTCACTACGGTTAACATCAGCAGTTGCATAGCAGCTGGACTCAGCATGTTGCCATCCCTTCTGACAAGCGTTACATTTTCTGTCTGCAAGAATAGAGAACTGTTAATAAACAACATCAGTGCATATCTATGTTAAATTAGGTAATTTTGTACAAATATATTTGGAACATACTGTTATTTTCTTTGGGACAGTAGGCATCAATGCTCCATTGAGCTCGACTAACATTGAGCTCGTTCCATGATGTCGTCATCTGTTGTATTTTTTCTGTTAGGTTTTTCTTCTCTGTCTCCAGCTCCTCATTTTTCTTTTTGAGCATCTGTGTCTCTGCAGTCAAGTTTGTGATCTGTTTTTCTAAAACTGTGGAGACTATAAGGTTACAAAGGACAGCAGTTAGTTTTTTTAAGTGGTTTGAATATATTTACATGTTTCTTATAAATTAATGCAACAATAACTGTTAAAAAAAACAATATCTAACATCACACTACTGAGCTTATACACCTCAGATCAAAGTGTAAGTTTTAAAGTTGTACTCACAGTAGATGCGAAGGAGCATAATTAGTAACAGAATTCCCCAGCATGTTGCTAGTGATGGAAAAGATTTATTACAGGACGACTTCTTATCTAGCAAAAAAAAAGAAAAAAAGTTATTTCAACAACCAAAAATATTCATAGTTTTCTTTAGAATAAAATACAATGTGTCAAAGATCCCTAATTGTTTAAACATTGTTCTGTTATGTACAACCACAAAATACCTATTGGAGGCAGAGAAAAATGATTTAACTTTAGACCAGACCTATAATCACAAAGAAAACTAAATCAGAAAACCTGAAGGCAAAACTAAGGCTAAACCTTGTTAAATGTAATACAGACCCCCAAAACTCAGAACACTATATATACAGAAAAAGGCAAAAATGTAAATACAAAAACTCAAAACTCAGGCAAAAACTCAGGGTTGATGACAGCTTTTGTCATTTCTGTGTTTTGTATCTTTGTGGGAGATATTACATCTTAAAAAATGTTGTTTGAAAAACCCTAAAATTCAGAAACATGGTCAAAAACTTGTATTCCATTATATAATGTTTTTATTTATTTTCAGTCAAAGGTTACACAGTTTTAGAAATTTCATTCCTTTCCCTGTTCTATTTTAAATACTCTGTGCACAAATGGCCTTTGGTAAGAATTGCTTTACAAAGTCCAGGAACAGAGATGAACAAAAATATGACTGACATCTGGTAATTTATTCAAAACTGTTTTATAAAAAATCCATGTCAAGAATTTGTAATGTTCATGTAGGGCAATTAAACATAATGTTGGAGGCAGATCTGATTATTGACAGAATTACGTATTACTTCAATTACCACAGTTTCCTCACAGTAGTAAACCCATTAGTGCAACACTTTGATGTACGAACGCCAGTCAATGAAAAGTTATAAATGCTGTTTTAGCAAAGATCTTTCCTGCTGTTTCAGCTTGAAGAAGGAAAACTAAAGTATTACAGGAGTCTGTGCTACAATATCTCCCGATCTATCTCAGCTGACTGAATGTGTGACCATGGTTTCATCAATGATCAGTGGTCAGTGTTCATTACAATATGCATATTGTAGTCAATGGTGCTAGTTTCAGTCATTATGCAAATGTAGTGTTTTTAAGGTTGGAGAAACTTGCATTCAGCTGAGAATGAAGAAGTCACTTGGATGAGTAATGAAACGTTTCTCCCCATGAAAACGCGACGTCCAGATGAACAAAATCAAGTTTTTTGGATTTCCTGATTGAGCATGCATCAAGACAAGATTGTTCACTGTATTTTAATTATTTTACGATTTCTTTTCATCTTGTGTTCTGCTTTGCCCTCAATTTCATATTCTTCTGGACAAAGGCCTAGTTCAGGGGTCAGCAACCTTTTATTAGGAGTTGGTGGTATGTGTGTTGGTGTTTCTGGGGTTTGTTTTCCTTTTTCGGCACAGGTAGGCGGGGGGCGGTGTTTGACGACATGCCGGCACACCTGCGGCGCATCGGACGTCATCAGTGGGAGCATTTAGGGAGCTGAGTGATGGACGTCTGATGTCGGATTATTGTCGTTCCCATAAGTGCCTGTCTCGCCGCCTGCCTGTTTCTTTGTGCGCTGGCCCATTTTTTGGGTCTGTGACAGAGACTTATCTGGTGCTGGCCTGCGATCGTTGTTACTCCTGTATCCTGGTGTTTCAAGTAGCTCTGGTTTGCTCATCTATCTGTCTGCGTACCTTGGCTCCGTTCCGTTCCCCCTCGGCCCTGTTCATTTGCACATTTATTTGGTTATTGTATATAGCCCTGTCCCCTTGTAAATATTTCCTGATCACGGTTAATAAATCTGCTTCACTGCTGTTCTGCGCCTGTGTGTGTTTCTGCCACTGAATCCATCTGTTTAAATGAACCTAACACCTTTAACACCCAAAGAGCCACTTGGACCCGGTTTCCACGCAAAAGAAAACACTGGGAGCCGCAAATACTTTTTGAAATCTAAAATGAAGATAACACTGTATATATTGTTTTTTATCTTTGTGCTTTGTGCAAACATCTAAAGTATGTAAGCAAAGTTTATTTATTAAGCACTTTTCACAGACAGGCAGTCACAAAGCGCTGTACACAAATATTAAAATAAACAATACAATCAATAGACATTATACACAATGTAAAAGATCAAATGTAAATAATATAAAGAATATAAAATACATAGATCAACAAAAGGCTTGTTTGAACAGAAAGGTTTTTAACTGCTTTTTAAAAGAATCCACAGAGAAACTAAGGTGTGTTGCTTATGAAATCCATGAAGTGCTACAGAGAAAATTACATTTTATTTATGTAATTAACACATTTTGAACTCTTAAAGAAATATAACAAAAGGAAAGACACCCAGCTGAACTAAAATGATCCATGTAGCAAACAAAAACTGTTGTGAGCCGCCACCCTTTGTAATTGGAAAAAAAGCACTATGCCGCTAAAAAAAAAAATAGATATTTGCAAAATTCTGCCTAAATATCTATTTTACCTTGTTAATGTGTGTGGCGGGGCGTGGTCTGCAGTGCCGCTGCATGGGAGTCGGACACACCTGAGCGGCACCCGCAATCGCGCCTCGCCGCCTTAAAGTCTGTGCTCTCTCTGCTGTTGTGTTGTCGGGCTGTGAGCTGAAAAGCTACAGCCGGCTTTATGCGTACAGCAACCGTGTATGAAAAGTGGTCAATAAAGAGATGCTGAAAAGCATGTTCATGGAAACATCGTCGGGTCTGCCGTGATAGGTTTACAATGAGACTTCTGGTCCCAAACCTCGGCGCACAGCATCTGCAAATCGGGGCTTTCATCTTCACGCAGGACTGTAAGCTGTCATCTGTGAGGCGGGAGCGGTGTTTGTTTTTAACATAGTTCAAGGTGGAGAACAGCTGCCGACATAATGTGAATCCGAAGATCCATAATTGGCCTATGTGGGGTTGAAAGTCTCGATAAATGCACAGCGTTTCGGCGGGTACACCGGCTTCCGCAAGTGTGACGCTTATTTTGAGTGATGAAAAAAATAATAAGATATAATTTTATTTTTATATTTCAAAATCACAATAATCTTCCAATTTAGAACTACAAGTTAAAAAAAGAACTAAACACAAATAAAATTCACTTCAGCGAAATACTTCTTCTATTTTCCCAAACCACCCGGATCCGCAAAATAAGGACTAAAGAGCCGCATGCGGCTCCGGAGCCGCGGGTTGCCGACCCCTGGCCTAGTTTCTTTCTTTCTTTCTGCATTGCATGATGGGAGTTTGGTGGTGGAGCGTGTGGTGAGTCTGACTGAGCGATTGGGGACTTGTTTCCAACTTTACTTTTCTGTCTGTTATGTCCTTTTTCTGATATTATAGTTTAGATTTTTATATTGTGCGTGGTGCTGAAGTAAGCGTTACTGGTTTTGCTGCGTGCATAAAACCGGCTTTTTGCCGGTTGGCGTGCGTATCGCCAAAATGGACCTCAGTAACCTTTCGAGACAACATGGTTTTAGGATCATACCTACTTGTCCTTGCTCTGTAGAGGAGTGTGGTCTGGCGGTTGGTGAAATTGTGGGTCATAGCAGCATTAAATCTGCTGTTCGGATGAACGGCGCAGTGGTGATTTTTGTTGACAGTGTGGAGAAGGCAAATAAAGTGATTGAGAAGGGTATTGTCGTGAATGACATTTTTTTTTTTTTTTTTTTTTGTCGGTTTCTCCTCTTAGCGCCCCAGCGAAAAAAGTCACGATTGCAAATATTCCTCCGTTCATCAGTGATGAATTACTGGTGAGAGAGTTGTCTCGGCACGGAAAAGTAATTTCTCCGATCAGAGAACTGTCATCGGGTTGCAAATCGCCGCTGTTAAAGCACGTTGTCTCACACAGGCGCCAGGTTCTTATGATCCTAAATAAAAAGGATGAAGACCTAAATTTAGTGTTTAATGTGCGAGTGGATGATTTTGACTACAACTTATATGTGACATCGGGTGCGTTGGTGTGTTTTGGGTGTGGCGAGGTTGGCCGTTTAGTTCGAGCGTGTCCTGGAAAAAATGTCTCTTCGCGCAATTTGGAACAATCTCTGGTGGAAGGAGGAGACAAGGAGCAGGGAACAGCGGAAGCTAGAGATTTGGGGAGCAATGCATTAACCGAAACAGGAGAGCCAAGTGGTGAGACACCTGGTCAGAAAGCAGCTGCAGTGCAGGAAAAGCAGACTACAGAAGAAGAAGATGTAGAGCAAATTGTCCACGCTCAAAGTCAAACAGTGATAGATTCACAGGATAATCAAGAAAATAACACAGGTGTAGTGCAGGAGAGCTCAGGGGCGACTCAAGAAGGGAGAACAATTGCAAATGATCCTGAGGTAGCTAGCTCTCAAATTGGGAATGATGCTATAGGCAAGATGGAGATGGGAAACTCAGGACAGAATCGGGTAGACTCTGATAGTGATATGGAAGAAGAGGATGAAGGCGAAGAGGAAGGCTGGACTGAAGATAGTCTGGCAAGTTCAACCTATAGAGCCTCTGTTAAACAGCAGAAGAAAGGTTATGGGGTGCAAAATGTTAAACACTTTCTCAAGGTCACAAAGAATATGGAAAATGTGAAAATAGAGGATTTCTTTTCAGACAAGAAGTTGTTTTTGTTGTATGTGAGATCACAGTTGAGCAATAAAGGAAAGGGTGATTATACGGACAAAGAAGTCTATAGACTGAGAAAGATAATTGCAAGACTTAAGCAGGAATTTAACAATGACGAGGAGTATGATGGCATCTAAGGTTTTGTGTTTTCTATCTTTATTTATCCTTGTATCTTTGGTGATGAGTAACTTCAGAGTTTCTACGTTAAACCTGAATGGAGCCAGAGATATGAGGAAGAGAGTCAGTGTGTATGAGTTAATGAAATTGAAGCACATAAATGTATTAATGGTCCAAGAAACACACAGTGATTGTTTAAATGCGACAGACTGGAATAGGGATTGGGAGGGAGAAGTGATTTTGAGTCATTTAACTAGAGCCAGTGGTGGAGTGGGGCTCCTTTTTTCGAAAGACTTTCTACCGGAGTCTTATGATTTTCAGGAGGTGGTAAAGGGCAGGCTAATGGTGGTGAAGGCAAAATATGAATGTTTCACGATTGTGTTTGTGAATGTGTATGCTCCAAATTTGGGGCCAGAGAGAGCTCTTTTTTTACGCAAGCTTGAGGCTGTCTTGTGCATGTGTGATCCAGAAGAGTTTCTTTTTTTGGCTGGGGATTTTAACTGTACAGAAAATGATCGGTTGGACAGAAATCATTTAGAACCCCATGTGCCCTCACAGACAGTTCTAAAGCGTTTGACAGAAGCACAGTCTGTAGTTGATGTTTGGAGGGAAATGCACAGTGAAAAAAGACAATTTACGTGGGCTAGGTGTGGAGGGAACTTTCTCTCTGCAGCTAGATTGGACAGGATATACTGTTTTAGACATCATTTTGGAATTTTTCAAGAGTGCAACATTCATCCTGTTTCTTTCTCTGATCATGCTCTGGTTTCTTGTGATGCTTTTATTGCAAATCTTAAGCATAAGTCTGCGTACTGGCATTTTAACACTGCTTTGTTACTGGATGCAAATTTCAAGACAGCGTTTAGTTTTTTCTGGAGAGTGTTTCAATCTAGGAAAGATGATTTTATGTGTTTACGGCAGTGGTGGGACCGGGGCAAAACTGAAATCAAAGAATTTGGTCAACAGTACACTTTCAATGTGTCTTTGGACAGCCAAATCTATGAGAGAACTGGAGACTGAAATAGTGGAGCTGCAGGTGTCTGCAAATTCCACAGGAAACCGAGGTTGTTTTGAGAATCTCAATTCTAAATAAGATTTGTTGGCTGACTTGCTGGGCTCTAGAGCACAGGGGGCACTGGTTCGTTGCAGGTTTCAAAACCTTTCTTTGATGGACGCTCCTACGAAGTTTTTCTTTTCGCTGGAAAAAAAGAAAGGACAGAGCAAGTTCATACATGGTTTGAAGTCCTCTGCTGGGGATCTTTTGACAGTGGACGGTGACATCAGGCGGAGAGCAGCAGATTTTTACTCTGAGCTTTATCGTTCTGAGCACTTGGAGGATGGAGAAGCTTTTAATGCCTTCTGCAGTGGTCTCCCCAGGATTTCTGAGGATTTCGCCAAGGAGCTGGGGGAGCCTCTAACATTGACTGAGATTAATACTGCCTTCCAGAGTACGGAAGGAGGGAAGGCCCCTGGCATAGATGGGCTTCCGGTCGAATTTTATACAGCTTTTTGGTCTGACCTGGGTGTTGATGTCATGGAGGTTTTTGAAGAGTGCTTTACTACAGGATCTTTACCTCAGAGCTGCAGAAGAGCGGTTCTAACACTGTTGCCTAAAAAAGGTGATCTTCAAGATATTAAGAACTGGAGGCCTGTCTCTTTATTATGCACTGATTATAAAATACTGTCGAAAGTGCTGGCAAACAGACTGAAGAAGGTGATGGATCAAGTTGTCCATCAAACACAAACCTACTGTGTACCAGGCAGGTCTATTGTCGATAATGTGTCATTGATCAGAGATATTTTGGAGGTCTCCAGTTCATTGGGATGTGATATTGGTCTGATTTCTCTGGACCAAGAAAAAGCCTTTAACAGAGTTTTCTTCTCAGTGGTGTTTTAGGAATGTGGTGTGTTCTGTTATAGATGGCCGTTTGTTCTTCAGCCCTGTGTTCATGTGACAGTTTTGTTTTTGGTTTTTTTCCCTTTGTGAGAAAACTTGTGATGTCTTGATGTTTATTTATTGGTAATAAATGTGTTGTTAAAAAAAAATCTTTCTTTCTTTCTGAGGGAGGGGAGAGAATTTTGTCATGTTTCGTATTGAAGAACTGTGTTTCCTAAATTAAAATAAAATGTTTTAACATTATTTCCGTAGGTTTAAATTGCTTGGGTCAACTTGAGAGCTTTAATTTTAGATTTACAAATCTTACCTGTCTTTCACAAAATAAAGGTCTTGGTATGAAATAATGCCTTGGTGTAGGAAATGGCAGGTGTATCAAAATATCAATGAGAATGTGTGTCATTGTAGCAGGGTGTGGTTTGAGGCAAAGCTGCAGGGGAGGGTGGAGAAGTGGGTTCACAGGACAGTGCCAAGCAAGCCCGGCTGGCACAGCTGATTGTCATCATGCTAACCAAGACTTCCCTATTTCTAGTAGCTGCTGAGGGCTGGAGGAGCAGAGGCAGACAAGAGCTGAGCTGAAGCTACAGATTCCACAGAGCCTCCAGCTCTCAACACTGTTAATAAAAGTGCACTCAAACTCATCCAACAGTCTCTGAGTGTGTGTCATGCTGAGGTTCTGGTAACGAGTGTTGCACTCATGTTGACTGGGGCTTGCTAAAGACTGACTAGAATGTCACCCTCCTCCCTACAACCACATTTCCTGCTGGTTTAGTTCTATGTTTTCTGGTCTAAACTCTAATTTTATGTAGTTATACACATTGTCTGTTTTTTTATTAGATCATTACAACTCAAGAAATAATTAAGGTTGAAGAGCTTATCAAATACACTCTGGGGAAATTACATATTTGAAAGAGTGTAAATGTGAAATACAAAGCCCACGATCTGAATAAGCTCCAATAATTATGGATCTCATGTTTTTCATACGACGCACAAAGTAATATCAGCTGATTGTATCCAGAGCAGAAGAACCGATAAGTGTGATCGATAGGCAGGCAGACTAACGATCCCGGGGAATTGGACTACTGGGAACCAGTTCTTGATTCCCATCCCTCCTTCCACTTGTGTTAACACAGAGTGATTTTGTTTGATTTTTGTTGTCTTTTTTTTGTTTTTTGTTTTTTGACAACTCACCATTTGAATCAGGAGTTTGTTGACTTGCTTTATTTTCAACCTTCATTTCTTCATGTGCAGCTTCCTTGTCCTGTTTTACTGAGAGTTTAAAGGGTAATTGGAGTTAAGTACCTTTCAAACAACCACAATTTTTGTAGACTTTGGGTCATTTTGAATGAACAAAATGTTTTTGCTCAGTGTTGACAGAATTCAGCATCTTAAATCCAATTTGATACATCATAGCTCTTTTTAAAAATGTCTTTTTTCCTCTGGAAAGTTTGCCTTTTATGTGGCAGCACATATCTCAGTATCTGACCCACTGGATTTGCTTACAGTCTTTTTTTACTGTTTACTATTACTGAAGAAAACATCACCTAAACCAACATGACTTGAAACAGTAATCACACAGAGATGCAGACTTTGATTCACGTCAATAACCCTGAGTTTTAGAAAATCTTTTTTTGATACACTGCATTTGAAAAGCTTAGCTTACCTGCTGATTGTGTTCATTTGTTAGTTCTTAATATGACCTTCTCCTCTGCCGTAATTACCGCCCTGCTGCTGAGTTTTTGGGACGTGTACACTGAGCAATAGCACTGTGTTTAAACCATAGAACATAATTATCATAATAAACTTCCTCAGTGCCCAGTCTGTCTTGTACCAGCTTCTGCTTTTTGCGTGAGAATGTAAGATGAGTTGAATCTTACATTCTTTTATGGCTTCAAACTGAATACGTGGTGTTCTTATCTACAAGTGACTAGACACACTTCTTGTGGCTTGTACATTGAGAAATACCACAGAGCATCATAATAAACTGCTGCTTCATCAGTGTAACTCTGTCTCTTCTAACTAACCTGTGATTTTGACATATACACTCACTGGACACTTTATTAGGCACACATTGATTGTACTGAGATGACATTGGCTTTGCCTTTATAACTCCCTTAATTCTTCAACAAGGTCCAAGAAATATTCCTGAGATTATTATTATTATGATAGCATCTTACACTTGCTGCAGATTTGCCAGCTGGAAATCCATGATGTGAATTCCCCACACCACACAGAACTAATAAGCCAATCACAAGGCATCAACTCATTGCATTTAGAAATGTAGATATATATAAGGAAACCAACTCCCATGCTCCCTGTTTTTTATGAAAAAAATCACAAAATGTTGATGCTTGTGGGGAAGAGAATCGATGTGTCAAGGCAAATAAGAGACTTTTTAAACCATGTGGAGCAGCTCTCACCATTAAAATCATGATAACTTTAGTGTGCTTAGTCAACTTTAGATTTAGTTGTGTTAATGCTGTAAAGCACAGGATTCTTTTTTTCGATGTGCGAGACTCTTGTGGTCCTTCATGAAATTAGCACAAAGTATGTGGAAGCGGTTAAAAGCCACAAAAACATGCAGAAGCAACTAGAATAATAAAGAGAAACAGGAACATTGTTGTGTGAATGTTATACAGCATTTAAATGTAAATTCAAGCTAGCATTCACGAAATAGTGTTCCACACATTTTTTGGCCTTTAACTACTTCCACATACTTTGTGCTATTTTTATGGAGGACCACAAGAGAAACAACGAATCCTGTGCTTAAATAATAATATTGTGTAATATAATGTGCATCTGTAAATTCATTTCTGAATGTGTTTTTCAATGATTTTATTTATTTAAACATTAATAAGTAAGTTATTTTTTATAATTTAATTTAGAATAAAAACACTATTTATAAATCAATATTTCAAATGAATTATTCATCCATTAATAAATACTTAAATCAAAAATTAACCTCTGAATAAAAATATTTAACATTTAACTCATTTGAAAAAGTTTTTTCAAATTCCAAATTAAAAAACATATTTTTGAAATCTTTTTGAAAGGTTGATACTGGATTAAAATCTGGTGACTGTGGAGGCAATTTGACTATAGTGAACTCACATAGTGTTTTATCTGGCTGGAATCAGCCAAAACAATTGTGGGTACGGAGAGCTGGACAACAACAACACACAGGTGGGCTGTGCCATTTTTATTTATGCTCACTTGGCATAAATGACCCAAAGTGTGCCAAGAAAATACCCCCCAAACCCTTACAGCACCACCACCAGGCTGAGCTGGTGATACAAAGCAGGATGGATCCATACTTTCATTTCAATCAATGTAAATGAATAAAATCAAAACTTTACTAACAGCACTAAAAAAGTGAAGTTGATATGATAACAATATGCAAAATACACAACATGAGACTTGAATTATAAGATGAACTTCCTGTTCTTCTCTGCTGCTCTGTAGCTGATGTTGACACTGTGACTGATTAACAAAGTCCAAATGTAGAGGCCAGATGTCCTCCTTCCACATGTGACAGCAGTTCGAACAGTGTTGTTCTTGGCTTGACTAAAACATTTGTCATTCATATAACATAGCTTAACAATAACTATCATTGCAACATGAAAAAAATCTCAGTGCAGATACTTCAGGCAACAACTCTTTGATTTGAAGTAATGCAGTGCCCTCTGTTGACCAGTTATTAATATCATCATTAATATTATATTTTTGAGATTGAGACTATCCAAAAGTCCTCTGAAGTTTTACTGCAGTATTCAAACAGACAAAGCTTTCTTTTTGCAGATCCATCGGTTCTTCTCATTACAGCTCACTGATTTAAATCCTTGGTCTTTGAGAGAGATTGCACAGTGACCATCAGAAGGAGGCTGGTCGATCCAGGAGCTGAGGAAAACAAATCTGCTCAAGGCTGATGGACACTGGTACACTGTAATTGATTTATCACAGATTTGGGAAATACTTGAAATTTATATTGATTCAAAGTGTCTCTTACCTATTATTCAGATTTCTTCCATCCAGCCACTTCCATTTCCCATCTTCAACTCTCAGACCAATCCAGTATCCTTTGTTTTCATTATTTTTCCAACTCTTTTCGCTGACAGTTTTCTGAGGACAGAGAGAAAGTTGTCAGAGATATTTAAATGCTTTGCTCTAAGAAAGCTTTCGATCAAAAGAAATTATATTTTTATTTTCATGAAGTCTGTAATAAAGTGTCCCACAGTTTTCTCAGTTTTCTCATTACCTTTTCTTCTTCATTAATCACAACAGCTAAATCTGAAATCTTTCCTCTGCAGTTTTCTCGAGCTTCTTTCCAGGTTTTCCATTCACCACGGTTAGCATCATTAATTGCATAGCAGCTGGACTCAGCATGATCCCATACCCTCTGACAAGGGTTACATTTTCTGTCTGCAAGAATAGAGAACGGTTAATAAACAACATCAGTGCATATCTATGTTAAATTAGGTAATTTTGTATAAATATATTTGGAACATACTGTTATTTTCTTTGGGACAGTAGGCATCAATGCTGCATTAAGCTCGACTAACATTGAAGTCAGTCCATGATGTCATCATCTGTTGTATTATTTCTGTTTTTCTTCTCTGTCTCCAGCTCCTTATTTTTCATTTTGAGCATCTGTGTCTCTGCAGTCAAATTTGTGATCTGTTTTTCTAAAACTGTGGAGACTATAAGGTTACAAAGGACAGCAGTTAGTTTTTTTTTTAAGTGGTTTGAATATATTTACATGTTTCTTATAAATTAATGCAACAATAACTGTTAAAAAAACACAATCAAATATAAAACATCACACTACTTTGCGTGTAAGTTTTAAAGTTATACTCACTGTAGATGCGAAGGACCATAATTAGTATTAGAATTCCCCAGCATGTTGCTAGTGATGGAAAAGATTTATTACAAGATGACTTCTTATATAGCAAAAACAAAAGTTATTTCAACAACCAAAATTATTCATAGTTTTCTTGAGAATAAAATGAAATGTGTCAAAGATCCCTAATTATTTAAGCATTGTTCTGTTATGTACAACCACAAAATACCTATTGGAGGCAGAAAAAAATGATTTAACATTAGACCAGACCTATAATCACAAAGAAAACTAAATCAGAAAACCTGAAGGCAAAACTAAGGCTAAACCTTGTTAAATGTAATACAGACCCCCAAAACTCAGAACACTATATACAGTTAAGCCCATAATTATTCATACCCCTGCCAAATTTTGACTTAAAGTTACTTTTATTCAACTAGCAAGTTATTTTTTGACTGGAAATGACACAGGCGTCTCACAAAAGATGATAAGACGATGTACAAGAGGCATCATTGTGGAAAAAAATATTTCTCAGGTTTTATTTATATTTTAGCAAAAAGTATCATGTCCAGAATTATTCATACCCTTCTCAATAATCAATAGAAAAGCCTTTATTGGCTATTACAGCAATCAAACGCTTCCTATAATTGCAGACCAGCTTTTTGCATGTCTCCACAGGCATTTTTGCCCATTCATCTTTAGCAATGAGCTCCAAATCTTTCAGGTTGGAGGGTCTTCTTGCCATCACCCTGATCTTTAGCTCCCTCCACAGATTCTCAATTGGATTCAAGTCAGGACTCTGGCTAGGCCACTGCAAAACGTTAATGTTGTTGTCTGCTAACCATTTCTTCACCACTTTTGCTGTATGTTTTGGGTCATTGTCATGCTGAAATGTCCACTGGTTCCCAAGGCCAAGTTTTTCTGCAGACTGCCTGATGTTGTTGTTGAGAATCTTCATGTATTGCTCTTTTTTCATGGTGCTGTTTACTGTGATTAGGTTCCATGGTCCATTGGCTAAAAAACACCCCCAAAGCATTAGGTTCCCACCACCATGTTTGACAGTGGGGATGGTGTTCTTTGGGTTGAAGGCTTCTCCATTTTTATGCCAAATGATCACAATGATGCCAACATCATTGTGACCAAATAATTCAATTTTTGTTTCATCTGACCATAACACTGAAGACCAGAAATCTTCTTCTTTGTCCAGATGACCATTTGCAAAGGCCAAATGAGCTTTTGCATGCCTTAGAAGTGCCTGGAGAAGTGGCGTTTTCCTTGGTCTGCATCTGTGGAACCCAACAGTGTCCGTTGGACTGTCTGCCTTGAGACATTGCCACCAGCAGAGCCCAGATTCACCAGAATGGCCTTGGTGGTGATCCTTGGATTCTTTTTCACCTCTCTCACTATTCTCCTGGCCAGCACAGGTGTCACTTTTGGCTTCCGACAACGTCCTCTGAGATTTTCCACAGTGCGGAACATCTTGTATTTTTTAATAATACTTTGCACTGTAGCCACTGGAACTTGAAAACATTTGGATATGGCCTTGTAGCCCATTCCTCACTTGTGAGCAGCCACAATGCACAGCTGCAGGTCCTCACTGAGTTCCTTTGTCTTAGCCATGAATGTCCACAAACCACCTGCAGAGAGCTGCTGTTTTTCACCTGTTGAGTTGATTAAAACAGCTATTCCCAATTAATCAGGGTAATTAGGATGCTTTAGAACAGCTTTGACTATTTGGAATGGTATGGAACTTTGGATTTTCCCAGAGACTGTGACAGTTTGTGAAGGGTATGAATAATTCTGGACATGATACTTTTTGCTCAAATGTAAATAAAAGCTGAGAAATATTTTTTTTCCACAATGATGCGTCTTGTACATCATCTTATTATCTTTTGGGAGACGCCTGTGTCATTTCCAGTCACAAAATAACTTGCTAGTTGAATAAAAGTAACTTTAAGTCAAAATTTGGCAGGGGTATGAATAATTATGGGCTTAACTGTATATAGAAAAAGGCAAAAATGTAAATAGAAAAACTCAAAACTCAGGCAAAAAACTCAGGGTTGATGACAGCGTTTGTCATTTCTGTGTTTTGTATCTTTGTGGGAGATATTACATCTTAAAAAATGTTGTTTGAAAAACCCTAAAATTCAGAAACATGGTCAAAAACTTGTATTCCATTGTACAATATTTTTATTTATTTTCAGTCAAAAGTTACACAGTTTTAAACATTTAATTAGTTTGCATGGGTACATTTCTGTTTTAAATGCTCTGTCCACAAATGGCCTTTGGTAAGAATTGCTTTACACAGTCCAGGAACAGAGATTAACAAAAATATGACCTGCTCACCTGCAAACTTTAGCTGCACCAATCAGAAGAAACAAAGAGGCATAAAACAGCTCATCAGACACTCTTTGATCTGAGCTTAGGATAAATAAGGATTATTTCCAACTATCAGTCATGCAAAGCTACACTATTACAGTCCAGCAGTCAGAGTATAGAGATGGAAATCAGTTGAATTACACAGCAGATCATCTGAGGAAAATCAGCCAATAACGTTCAGACTAAACCGACCCACAGTATTCCTTCTCACAGTAACCGGCTGTCTCCTCCTCTCTGTGGAAAATCTTCCCATCAGGCTGCGTCTTCCACCTCAGCTTCACCTCTTCTCTGATCCCTTGCTCCAGCAGCTTCTCCCTCACCTGAAACACAGTTTTCACACATTAACAGAAGCTCCTCATTAATCAGCCGTTGTTTCCGTAGTGAGCAGAAAACTTTGTTCGTGCTGTTTCTGGGGGTAATGAACTAAATGAACTGCCTGGTGATGAAACTGAAGTTTGTTATTAGGCCTCATTGCCTGTCATTGGGTCACTTCGTCTCCTCACAGTAATCTGAAATTAAATGACTTCTTCAAGTTAAGAATTAAAAAAGGTTAAATAACAAAAATCGATGGGATTCCATTAAATGAGCCCCGTATCTCTGCAGCTGTGTGCTGTCACGTTTCCCTGAACCTGGACTGCACAGACTCACTGCTCTCTATCATTTCACAGTAGTTATAGCAGTCTGTCCCTTGTATCGGGGCCAGTGTGTCCTCTGACCTGTTGCAGGATGGATTCTTGCACTGTGGGGTCGTTCAGGTCTGCAGATCCTGCCCTCAGCTGAACCTTCACTGACCTCGAGGCTCGAGAAGATTTGACATCTGCAGAGAAAGAAAAGGCCGAATTTCAATTCAATTTTATATATACAGCGCCAAATCACAACAACAGCCGCTGCAAGGCGTTTTAAAAGGTAAGGTAGACCCTACAATAACACATATAGAGAAAAAAACAAGAAATCAAATGACCCCCTATAAGCAAGCACTTTGGCAACAGTGGGAAGGAAAAACTCCCTTTTAACAGGAAGAAACCTCCAGCAGAACCAGGATCAGGGAGGGGCGCAAGTGGGAGAAAGCAGTCTTACATATTTGTTTAATATGTGCATTGAAGGACATGTCCTGGTCAAAAATGACTCCAAGGTTCCTCACAGTGTTACTGGAGGCCAAGGTAATGCCACCCAGAGTAAGAATCTGGTTAGATACCATATTTCTAGGATTTTCAGGGCCGAGTACAATAACCTCAGTTTCATCTGAATTAAGAAGCAGAAAGTTAGCGGCCATCCAGGTCTTTATGTCTTTAAGACATTCCTGCAGTTTAACTAATTGGTGTGTGTTATCTGGCTTCATGGACAGCTAGAGTTGGGTGTCATTAGCATAGCAGTGAAAATGTATGCTATGTCTTCTGATGATACTGCCTAAGGGAAGCATGTATAATTTAAAAGTGCTATATAAATAAAATTGATTTGATACTTTACTTAGGCCATCAAATTAAGATAGATTTTATGTTGTTGGTTTTGAAGATCTGGATGATATTTTAATGTATTCTTTATTTCTATTTTTCAAGACTTGGAGATTTGCCTTTTTTATATAACTTGGCCTACCCTTTTTAGTTTTGTTAATATTGGCAATAGTGAGAAGTACTATGGTTGGATTCAAATGTATTTAATATAGGGCATCTAATTAAGGTAAATGTCATGTTTTTAGTTGTTAGAATCTGATGAGCAATATTTTATTTTATTATTTGTTATTTTGTTTTTCAGTTTTCCCCCTGAGAGATTGCCACCTTAATGTGGTCAGGGGGTTTGCGTGCCTCAGTGACACTAAGAGCTAGACCTGCAGAAGCTTAGCCTTCAGGGGGGACACCCAAGTTGGTCAGGTTTTAGGGTAGAGTCTGACAAGTGCAATCCAATTACATGACAAAAACAGTTATTCAGAGCACCCCACACAACCCTTACCCCTTTCTCGCCTCTGTTGCCACCATGTGCCCCCTTTACATTTCTGTCTGGAGGAGGAGAGGAGCTGCAGAAAGGCGTGTAAGACTTCAGCTCTGCTTCCTGGTCCCAACTCTGGATAGTCATATTTTGGGAGGGGTTTAATAAATTTGTCCATATTTCTAGAAATGAGAGCTGCTCCATCCAAAGTGGGATGGATGCGTCTCTCCTAACAAGACCAGGTTTCTCCAGAAGGTTTGCCAATTATCTATGAAGCCCACATCGTTTTTTGGACACCACTCAGACAGCCAG
>NW_020327393.1:430000-435223 GCF_001858045.2 Oreochromis niloticus | reverse complement strand
AATCAGCACATATACTGTAACATTTTAGAAATTTCTCCACTTAGTAGTAATACTATAACATAACACAAATGTTATGATGAGTTGAGCGGCTGGTACTCTGGTGCAGTCAGCACAATCTGGAGCTGAACACTCTTAAAACTGTAGAGATGACAGTGGACTTCAGGAGACATCCCTCAACTCTGCCCCCCCTCATCATATCAGACAGCCCTGTGTCGACTGTGGAGATCTTCAAGTTGCTGGGTACCACCATCTCCCAGGACCTGAAGTGGGAGACCAACATCAACTCCATCCTCAAAAAGACCCAGCAGAGGATGTACTTCCTGAGACAACTGGGGAAGTACAGTCTTCCACAGGAGCTGCTGATCCAGTTCTACACTGCAGTCATTGAGTCTGTCCTGTGCTCCTCCATCACAGTCTGGTATGGTGCAGCCACTAAACAGGACAGGTGCAGACTGCAGCGGACTGTACGGGCAGCAGAAAGGATCATCGGCGCCCCCTGCCCTCCATCCAGGATCTGTACCTCTCAAGAACCAGGAAACGGGCAGGGAAAATCATCACAGACCCCTCACACCCTGGACACAGACTTTTTGATCTGCTGCCCTCTGGCAGACGGTACAGAAGCCTGCAGACCAGGACCACCCGACACAGGAACAGTTTCTTTCCCCTCGCCATCTCCCTTCTAAACAGTTGAACTGTCACACTGCTCCCACTGCCAGACTGCAACTGCACCTTATGTACATTCTGTAGTATTCATTCCACCTCATTTCATTTCTGTATTTTATGTATATACGTTTAGATTAGTTATTTGTAGTTGGGTTACACAGCTTTGTGTATGTATGTGTATGCATGTGTAATGTATATATAGATACGTGTGTGTGTGGGTGCGTGTGTGTGTGTGTGTGTGTGTGTGAGATTTACATTGCTGTGCTCGAGAGCCACCATCTACTGGAACCAAATTCCTTGTATTTGTCTGCACATATACTTGGCCAATAAACACGATTCTGATGATTTGGCACAAAAACCATGATTTGGCAAAAATACTATAATTTAGCAGAAATACTATGATTGAGCAGAAGTACTAAGATGTAGTAAAAGTACTTTGATTTAAGAGAAATCCAATTATGGAGGAGTAATACTTTAAAATGGGAGAAATATTGATACACACACACATTCACAGAGCCTAAAGGGAAGAGTATTTGTGCCATGGAGTGTTAAGAAGAATCTGAGGTCCATATTAGAAAAGCTGGTAAAAAGTTTTCAGAATTGTAATAAATGATGAATATGAATTAGTGGTCTGTGATAGTGTATTAATTTGTAGGGCAAAAAACATGTTGTCCAAGGTGGAGTTGAACCCACGACCTTTGGGTTGCAGACCTGTGTCATTACCAGCTGCGCCACTGGGAAAGAGAGTGAGCACTTGGGAAACAGGGTGATGAGCAGTCAGAATTAGATCGCGGTGTGAGGCAAAGAGCGCCGTTTTTTGGAGTTACAAAACGTCGTGTAACTCCAAAACTAGGTGGACTAGGAGCATAATTCTTGTACTGGGTGAATCAGCGGACTTTGGTGTACTTTGACTGCGATTTTAATTACTCTTTGTACATCCGTCGCTGAGATATGACGAGAGAAGAAACTGCAGACCTCAGATATGATTGGCTGGCTGGGAAGCTGGCAGAAATATATAGTAATAGTGTGATTAAGCATAAATACTACATTTAGCAGAAATACTGTATTAAGCACAAATCCTATAAAAAGCAGAAATACTATATTAAGCACAAATCCTATAAAAAGCAGAAATACTATATTAAGCAATATAAAAATCCTATAAAAATGGTATAAAAAGCAAAAATACTGTAATATGATTTGGTAGAAAAACTATAATTAATCAGAAATACTATACTGGGTAGAAATACTATATTTAGCACAAATCTTATAAAATAGCAGAAATAGTATGATTCAGCACAATAGTAATAACTTAAACAGAAAAACTGGAAAAGCAAAATGGACAGCTGAAAAAATGCTGAACATGCTAAGGGTCCTTCAAATGTACTTGTTAAATGAAAAAAAAACTCAGCAAAAAAAGTGTAACAGTCACACAATCACAAATATGGAAACATATGGAAACACACATGCACAGAGAGACACACACAGGATCAAATTCAGTCAACCAGTCTAAATATATTGAATTTAAATCATACAATAAGATGCTCCCATAAAAACTCTGTCTCGCCCTCTCTTTCTCTCTCTCTGTCACACACACACACACACACACACACACACACACATACATAGGAGAGACAAGCAAGTTTCTAGGTCAGTCAAGCAGCCTGGGAGCTGCTAAATTTGAATCCACCAATCAGAGAGGCTGTGTACTTTTTCCCGCCAAAACAGGTGCAGCCGTTTTTACACACTCAGCACAGAGAGACAGGATTTCTGCAGTGTATTTCTCATAATGACGACTCCCCTCAAACAAATGACCATAATTTCCTAACCGTAGGGGCTAGAACGGTCATTCTTACACCGTTTTGTTCAGAAGAGATGGGGGAATCTTAAAGTGTTGACACTTTATCATTAAAATATGAATTATTAAAGATATTTGACTTCTAATGCAGCATAACTGAGTAGAGCAAAGCAAAAACTGCCTTGACTTGCCCTCAAACAACGCTTTCTAACTCTAAATCTATTTGGAGTATCGATATCATTCCTTCACCGTAAGAGACAGCAGGCTTTGGTGAACAATCATGGAAATTTTCAGGTCTCTGTGGAAATCCATTAAAAGGATATGACGAGAGAAAAAAGTGGTTCATTTCCAGAGTTTGAAATCTGAAGAAATCTGAGCGAAGGACGAATTTCCTACCCTCAAACAAGTCTAACTCATTTCAGAACGGTAATAGGTGAGAAAATAATTCTTGAATTGTGAGCGTCAGGAGTGTCTGAAGATATACGGGGACAAGCGTCATGTCGTAACTTCGCTTCGTTAAGGAGATATGACGATTCGAATATGCCTCTCATTACAGAAATCAAGCGATGATTTTGAACAAACTCTCCATTGACTTTCTATGGAGAGTTTTCTGACTTTGTGTTGGTCTGAGGAGATTTGCCAAAATTCTATAAATTTCACAACAATGATGGTGACATTTTCTGAAAGCCAGCAAAAATACCTACGTTTTGATGTATAATTTGTGTGGGTTGAGTGAAAATTGAGCGAGTAGCAAGAAGTTGTTCGGACATGAAGAGAAAATTGCCAAAGGTACAGTGGCTCACTTAGAACCAACTGCATAGCAACCATAACAACGCATGTATTTTGTGAAAAATCACAAAGATGAAACTCAAAACTTAAAGAGGGATAAGATGAAAACGGTAACAGATATGAAAAAGCTGAATCATTAATGAATAGCCCAATAATTTGTGAACATTTTAAAGTTTGAATGGTTGTTCTAGGCGAAAGTATGAGAATGTAGTTAAGTTTCAAAAACAAGCAAGTTTTAGCAGAATTGTGGAAGTTTCCCATTCATTTCAATGGGACAAATTAAAGGAAAAAAGCTTAATATTTTAAAAAGTATAACAGCAAAAAATACCAAAAGTCATAGCCGGAATTAGCAGAAATAGCAGAATAGTTTAAAATTTGAATGGCAAAAATCGGCTGAAAATTGTGGAAGTAGATAAGGTCCAAAAAACGTACGGAAGCAACTATAAGAATAAAGTATAAAGAATAAAGAGAAACAGGAACTCAATAGTGTGGATGCATAAAGCATCCACACAACTAGAAAAATTTGCATTTCCTGCGAAAATGCAGTGTGGATGCTGGAACGCTGAAGCTGTCAGCTGAAACTAGCTGAAAAAGCTGAAAAGTTGCAGAAATTGTAAAAACTTTGCAGAAGCAAAGGAACGTTGCTAAAATGTAGTAACTTAGCAGAACTGCAATATCTTAGAGGAAATATAATACTTGGCAGAAATACAATAGCATAGCAGAACTTAGCAGAAATATTGTAACTTACCAGAAACACGATAACTTCCCAAAAATACAAGAATTTCGGAGAAATAGTATAAGATAACAGAAAGAATATATTTAGCCAAACATTCTTAAACATTACAGAAATACTGTGATTTAGAAAAACAGTACAACATAGCAGAAATGCTGTGATTTACCAGAGACACTGTAATATACTATGAATATTGTAATTTTATATAAATACTATGTTTTAGCAAAAATACTCCAGTTTAGCACAAATATTATAACATAGCAGAAATACTATTCTATAGCAGAAATGCTATATTTAGAAAGAAAAATATAATATAGTAGAAATACTATGATTTAGCAGATATCCTACAATATAGCTTAATAACAATGATTTAGAACAGATACTATGATTGAACAGAATAGTAATAACTTAAGTGAAAATATTGGAAAGGTAAAATGACAAGCTGAATAAAAAGGAACATGGTTAAGTTTGCTGTTACATTTTTACATTTTTATCCAACAATGAGATGCTACCCTAAAAAGGGTCTTTGTCTGTCTGTCTGTCTCTCTCTCTCTCTCTCTCTCACACACACACACACACAAACACACACACACACAGCAGCAGCAGCAGAAAGTGAACAGGGGCTGTTAACAGCATGTTTCTAGGTCAGTCAAACAGCTGTGAGCTTCTCAATTTGAATCTACCAATCAGAGAGGCTGTGTGCTTTTTCCCGCCAAAACTGGTGCACCAAGTGCAGGCTTTTACACATGCAGCACAGAGAGAGACAGGATTTTTGCAGTCTATTTCTCATAGTCAGGACTCCCCTCAAACAAACAGCCATAAATTCCTAATCCTAGGGGCTAAAACGGTCATTCTTAGACCGTTTTGTTCAGACGACGATGGGGGAATCTTGAAATGTTGACCATTTAAAAAAAAAAAAAGAAATATTATAGATATATGACATGGATTATCTTTTGACTTAGAAGCCATGAAGGTCCCAATATGCAAACTTGAATGTCTCAGCACTCAGATATGATTGGCTGGAGGGGAAGCCATGAAGGCAACAATATGCAAATTTTAACGTGCCAGCCCTCAGATATGATTGGTTGTCTTAGAAGCCATGAATCCCCCGATATGCAAATTTGAATGTGCCAGCCGTCAGATATGATTGGCTGGCTGGGAAGCCATGAAGGCAACAATATGCAAATTTGAATGTGCAAGCCCTCGGATATGATTGGTTGTCTCAGAAGCCATATAAAAAGCA
>NW_020327393.1:300000-427500 GCF_001858045.2 Oreochromis niloticus | reverse complement strand
GCCCTCAAACAACGCTTTCTAACTCTAAATCTATTTGGAGCATCAATATCATTCTTTCACCGTAAGAGACAGCAGGCTTTGATGAACAATCATGGAAATTTTCAGGTCTCTGTGGAAATCCATTAAAAAGATATGACGAGAGAAAAAAGTGGTTCATTTCCAGAGTTTGAAATCTGAAGAAATCTGAGCGAAGGACGAATTTCCTACCCTCAAACAAGTCTAACTCATTTCAGAACGGCAATAGGTGAGAAAATAATTCTTGAATTGTGAGCGTCAGGAGTGTCTGAAGATATACTGGGACAAGCCTTAAGTCTTAACTTTGCTTCGTTAAGGAGATATGACGATTCGAATATGCCTCTCATTACAGAAATCCAGCGGTGATTTTGAACAAGCTCTCCATTGACTTTCTATGGAGAGTTTTCAGACTTCGTGTTGGTCTGAGGAGATTTGCCAAAATTCTATAAATCTCACAACAATGATGGTGACATTTTCTGAAAGCCAGCAAAAATACCTACGTTTTGATGTATAATTTGTGGAAGTTGAGTGAAAATTGAGCAAGTAGCAAGAAGTTGTTCGGACATGAAGAGAAGACTGCGAAACCTACAGTGGCACACTGGAAGCCAAGTGCATAGCAACCATAACAACGCATGTATTTTCTGAAAAATCACAATTTTGCAACTGAAAACTTTAAGAGGGATAAAAGTAAAACTGTAACAGATATGAAAAAGCTGAATCATTCATGAATAGCCCAATAATTTGTGAACATTTTAAAGTTTGAATGGTTGTTCTACGTCAGGGGTGGGCAATTAATTTTTACAAGGGGCCACATGACAAAACCCGAGTTGCGTCAGAGGGCCACATTAATGACATCTTGAACCCAAGTCTGCTTAATTTTCTTAAATTGTAAAATTCACTAAATTATATATCACAAATAGCTGGTACAGGTACAGTTAAGCCCATAATTATTCATACCCCTGCCAAATTTTGACTTAAAGTTACTTTTGTTCAACAAGCAAGTTCTTTTTTGAGCAGAAATGACACAGGTGTCTCCCCAAAGATAATAAGACGATGTACAAGAGGCATCATTGTGGAAAAAAATATTTCTCAGGTTTTATTTATATTTTAGCAAAAAGTATCATGTCCAGAATTATTCATACCCTTCTCAATAATCAATAGAAAAAAAGCCTTTATTGGCTATTACAGCAATCAAACGCTTCCTATAATTGCAGACCAGCTTTTTGCATGTCTCCACAGGCATTTCTGCCCATTCATCTTTAGCAATGAGCTCCAAATCTTTCAGGTTGGAGGGTCTTCTTGCCATCACCCTGATCTTTAGCTCCCTCCACAGATTCTCAATTGGATTCAAGTCAGGACTCTGGCTAGGCCACTGCAAAACGTTAATGTTGTTGTCTGCTAACCATTTCTTCACCACGTTTGCTGTATGTTTTGGGTCATTGTCGTGCTAAAATGTCCACTGGTTCCCAAGGCCAAGTTTTTCTGCAGACTGCCTGATGTTGTTGTTGAGAATTTTCATGTATTGCTCTTTTTTCATGGTGCTGTTTACTGTGATTAGGTTCCATGGTCCATTGGCTAAAAAAACACCCCCAAAGCATTAGGTTCCCACCACCATGTTTGACAGTGGGGATGGTGTTCTTTGGGTTGAAGGCTTCTCCATTTTTGTGCCAAATGAAGGCAACATCATTGTGACCAAATAATTCAATTTTTGTTTCATCTGACCATAACACTGAAGACCAGAAACCTTCTTCTTTGTCCAGATGAGCATTTGCAAAGGCCAAATGAGCTTTGGCATGCCTTAGAAGTGCCTGGAGAAGTGGCGTTTTCCTTGGTCTGCATCCGTGGAACCCAAAAGTGTCCGTTGGACTGTCTGCCTTGAGACATTGCCACCAGCAGAGCCCAGATTCACCAGAATGGCCTTGGTGGTGATCCTTGGATTCTTTTTCACCTCTCTCACTATTCTCCTGGCCAGCACAGGTTTCACTTTTGGCTTCCGACAACGTCCTCTGAGATTTTCCACAGTGCGGAACATCTTGTATTTTTTAATAATACTTTGCACTGTAGCCACTGGAACTTGAAAACATTTGGATATGGCCTTGTAGCCCATTCCTCACTTGTGAGCAGCCACAATGCACAGCTGCAGGTCCTCACTGAGTTCCTTTGTCTTAGCCATGAATGTCCACAGACCACCTGCAGAGAGCTGCTGTTTTTCACCTGTTGAGTTGATCAAAACAGCTATTTCCAATTAATCAGGGTAATTAGGATGCTTTAGAACAGCTTTGACTATTTGGAATGGTATGGAACTTTGGATTTTCCCAGAGACTGTGACAGTTTGTAAAGGGTATGAATAATTCTGGACATGATACTTTTTGCTCAAATGTAAATAAAAGCTGAGAAATATTTTTTTCCACAATGATGCGTCTTGTACATCATCTTATTATCTTTTGTGAGACGCCTGTGTCATTTCCAGTCAAAAAATAACTTGCTAGTTGAATAAAAGTAACTTTAAGTCAAAATTTGCCAGGGGTATGAATAATTATGGGCTTAACTGTAATCAGAAGAATAAAACTAAAATAAAATAATGTAAATATTTATATTGGGCTATGCTATGTGAAATTGTGGCGCATATTCCAAATAAAACAAAAACAACCACCGAATCAATGCAATTTTATTTTAACATGTTTAACTCAACAAACAAGAAGTTTATAGAAATGCAACAATACAATGACTTGTGTCATGTTTTCTTCCTTTTCAGTGAGAATAATCCAGCCTGTTTTGGTTTTGAACAAGGGCATTGAAATCTGGCTGAATGTCTGAGGTGGCTATGCGAAGTACAGCTGAGAGGTGGTCATCAGTGACAGAGGACCTGTGTTTGGATTTGTTGAACTTCATCACCGAGAATGTCTGTTCACATACATAAGTAGATCCAAAGAGGACTAGAATCCTCTGAGCATGATTCCTCAGGTGTGGAAAGTTCTCTTCTTTGAGGGAGGAATAAAAGTCCAGCAGTGAGACTGACCTGAAGTGCTCTGCCAGAAGTGTGTCAGACTGCAGGTCAATGAGTTCCATCTGAACATCACTTGAAGCATTATCCACACTGCATGTGAAGGGAGAAGAAACCATGTCCATTTCATTTTCAAGAGCTTTGAAATCTTGAAATCGCCTTGAAAACTCTGCATGCAGTACTTCTAACATGGCTGAGTACTTGTGGAGGTGATTGGCATTTGGAATAGCCTCCTTTAGTGTTGGCAAGTGGGTCAGAAAGTTGTCCTTCACTTGGCTTGAGATAAGCTGCAACTTCCTCATGAAAGCCTTTACTGCAGTGTACATCTCATGCACAAAAAGTCCCCTGCACTGCAGTTTGACATTTAGTTGGTTCATTAGTGCAGTCACATCCACAGCAAATCCGAGGTCTGCCACCCAATCTTCATCTGAAAGCTCCGGGACGCCATGTCCTTTCTTCACACAGAAATCCTGAATCTGTTCTCTCAGATCCCAGACACTTTTTAGTACCTTGCTTAGGCTGAGCCACCTGACAGAGCAGTGGTAGCTGATGTCACCATGTTCCATCTCATTTTCCTCCAAAAGAGCAATAAATTGTCTGTGATTTAATGCTCTTGCTCTGATGAAGTTAACTGTTTTAGTTACAACATCAACAACGTGGTCCATCTTTAACACTATCTTACACAACACTTCCTGATGTATAATACAATGCAAAAATGTCAATTTCTGCACAGGATTAATTTCTGTCACTTTATCCTGCATTCTCTTTAAAAGTCCTACATTTTTCCCAGTCAGATTTGGACAACCATCTGTTGTTACACCTGCCAGATTGTCCCATTTCAGTCCTAATTTTTCCAAACATGCATTTACCTCTGTGAATAAGTCATTGCCGGTTGTTGTTCCTTTCATTGACTGCATGGCAGCCAGCTCCTCCGTGACTTGAAAGCCTGCAGTTATTCCACGTAAGAAGATGAGAAGCTGGGCGGTATCACGCACATCACAGCTCTCATCCAAAGCCAGAGAAAAAAATTCAAAGTCTGCAGCTCTGTTCTTCAGCTGAAGCTCCAAGTTCTCAGCGATGTCCTCAACCCGCCTCGTCACAGTACGTCGGGAGAGTGAGACGTTCTCAAATGCGTCCTTTTTCTCTGGGCATATCAGTGTAACTGAGTCCAATAAGCACTCCTTAATAAACTCTCCATCAGAAAAGGCCTTACTTTTCCTGGCGATTTTGTGAGATATTACATAACTTGTCCGAACGGCAGCCTCTCTGGTGGTGTGAAGTTTGGTGAAAAGTCCTTGTTGGGTTTGTAGTTTTGCTAGCAATGCATCAGACACCCTTGCCCGCTCTTTTTCAGACAGATTTTTGTATTTATCCTCATGTTTGGTCGTGTAGTGGCGATTCAAATTGTAATCTTTTAACACAGCGACCTGTGTACCACAGACCAAGCACACAGCTTTACCTTTAATTTCTGTGAACAAGTACTTGGCAGTCCATGTCCTCTTAAAAACGCGACATTCGTTATCAATTTTTCGCTTCTTAGCGCGTGCTGCCATCTTGAGGCTAACATCATTTATGGCCGTTCACCTTCACTGAAAGCTCGCGACACGCAGATACGTCAATGTGGAAGTAGCGCAGCGGTTTTCAGAATAAAAGCAGCACCATCGTATTGCACTCACTACATATATTTACATAATCTATCTAGTGGTAATTTATTATTGACCTCACGCGGGCCTGAAAAAGATACACAAAGGGCCGTATGTGGCCCGCGGGCCGTAATATGCCCAGGTCTGTTCTACGTGAAAGTAGGAAAAAGTAGTTAAGTTTCAAAAACAAGCAAGTTTTAGCAGAATTGCGGAAGTTTCCCATTCATTTCAATGGGACAAATTAAAGGAAAAAAGCTTAATATTTTAAAAAGTATAATAGTTAAAAATACCAAAAGTCATAGCGCACATTAGCAGAAATAGCAGAATAGTTTAAAATTTGAACGGTGAAAATCGGCTGAAAATTGTGGAAGTAGAAAAGTGCCAAAAAAAAGTGCAAAAAGTGGCAACTAGAATAATAATAATAAGAAAGTAGAATAAAGAATAAAGAGAAACAGGAACTCAATAGTGTGGATGCATAAAGCATCCACACAATAATAATAAAGAACTAGAAAAATTTGCATTTCCTGCGAAAATGCTGTGTGGATGCCTTAACGCTGAAGCTGTCTGCTGAAAAGCTGAAAAAGATGAAAAGTTGCAAAAAGTTGCATGGTGGTGAAAAAAAACACGTCGCCCTGAGCAGGATTCAAACCTGGCCCTGCTGGTCTCAAGGCAGCTGCTCATCTCACTGAGCTAAACTCACTCTCTCAAAAAAGAGGAGGAGAGACCGACAATTCTCCTAAAATGAGCAGAAGCTGCTGAGAATTGTGCTGAGAAGAGGTGAAAAGGCTGAAAATTTTGCAGAAAAGAGGTAAATCAGCAGAATTTCTGCAGAAAAGAGGCAGAACAAAAGAGAAAACTGAAAACAGGTTTTGCCATGACCGGGATTTGAACCTGGCCCTTCTGGTCTCAAGGTAGCTGCTCATCTCACTGAACCAAACTCATTCTCACAAAAACAAGAGATGGAGCAACTGACAATTTTGCTAAATGAGCAGAAGCTGCTGAGAACTGTGCTGAGAAGATGTGAAAAGGCTGAAAATTTTGCAGAAAAGAGGTGAATCAGCAGAATTTCTGCAGAAAAGAGGTAAAGAAGCAATAAGTTGCGCTGAAAAGAGATGAATCAGCAGAGTTTCTGCTGAAAAGAGTTTTGTTTTTCTGAAAACAGCCAAAAAAGCTGGAATTTGTGCTGAAAAGGGGTGAAAAAAATGAAAATTTTGCCTACAGGGGTGAAGAAGCTAAAGTATACCAAATCAAAGTATTTGTGCCAAAACATAGTGTTTCTGCCATATTGTGGTACTACTACATTACAACATGAATACGGATTAAAGATGAAAGAAACTGGCAACAAATTCCTCCACTACAAACCAGTCTGATACCACTTCTTTGCAGTGTTCACGTTTACTAAGGCACTACCCAAAAGGCGCCACGAGAGGGCACTCCAACACAAGAGATGAGGTGAATGAGCAGAATTTCTGCTGAAAAGAGGCAGAAGGTTCTGTATGTAGAAAAAGAAACAGTGTTGAACCATGTGTGAAATAAATAAATGAAATGAAAGAACAACCTGGTTCTGCTCAAATTCACCAATCAGAGGTACTGCCTCAGTCTGCTTCATCAGGCTGTGTACTTGTTTCTGCCATGGAGCGTTAACAAGAATCTGAGGTCCATATTAGAAAAGCTGCTAAAATCATATAACTTTGCAGAATTGTAATAAATTAGCAATATAAATTACAGGTCTGTGATAGTGTATAAATTTGTAGTGAAAAAAAAAAAAAAACGTGGACCAAGGTGGGATTGAACCCACGACCTTTGAGCTGCAGAGCCGTGTCATTACTGATTGCGCCACCTGGAAAGGGAGCGGCAGTCTGAAAGACAGATACTTGGGCAGTCAGAAAATAGATCGCGGTGAGAGGCGAAAAACGCCGTTTTTTGGAGTTACAAAACGTCGTGTAACTCAAAAACTAGGAGGGCTAGCAGCATAATTCTTGTACTGGGTGAATCAGCGGACTTTGGTGTATTTTGACTGCGATTTTCATAGCTCGTTCTACCTCCGTCGCGGAGATATGACGAGAGAAGAAACGGCTTCATTTCCAGAGTTTGAAGACTGAGAGAAGGACAGATTTCCACCCCTCAAACAAACGTAATTCATTGCTCAACGGTAAGATAATTGTAAAAACTGTTTCCACTGTGAGTGTCAGCAGTGTCTGAAGATATATTGGCACAAGCCTCATGTCCTAACTTTGCTTTGTTAAAGAGATATGGCGATTTGAAAATACCTCCCGTTTCAGAATTTCAGCTCTGAATTTCAAAACCTCCCCATAGACTTTGAATGGGGAGTTGTCAGACCTTGTGTCACTCCGAGGCAAATTGCGAAAAAACGGTAAATCTCACAATAAAGTTAGTGACATTGTCTGAAAGCCAGCAAAAATACCTACGTTTTGATGTATAATTTGTGGGGGTTGAGTGGAAATTGATCGAGTAGCAAGAAGTTATTTAGACATGAAGAGAAAATTCAGAACAGACCAGCACTCACTCTGACTTAATTGCATAGCAACCATAGCAACGCATGTATTTTCTGAAAAATCACAGTTTTGCAACTGAAAACTTAAAGAGAGATAAGATTAAAACGGTAGAAGATCTGAAAAAGCTGAATCAGACAGGAATAGCCCAATAATCTGAGAACATTTTAAAATTTGAATGGAGTTTCTAGGTGAAAGTATGACAAAGTAGTTAAGTTTCAAAAACAAGCAAGTTTTAGCAGAATTGTGGAAGTTCTCCATTCATTTCAATGGGACAAATTAAAGGAAAAAAGTGTAATATTTTAAAAAGTATAATAGTTATAAACACCAAAAGATATAGCTGGAATTAGCAGAAAGAGCAGAACAGTTTAGAGTTTGAACGGAGAAAATCGACTGAAAACTGGAGGAGTAGTTAAGTGCCGAAAAACGCGAGCAACTTGAAAAAGAATAAAGTTTAAAGAGAAACAGGAACTCAATAGTGTGGAAGCCCTTGAGGGCATCCACACAATAAAGAGAAACAGGAACTCAATAGTGTGGATGCCTAAAGCATCCACACAATAATAATAATAATAATAATAATAATGATAAAGAATAAAGAGAAACAGGAACTCAATAGTGTGGATGCCTCCAGCATCCACACAATAAAGTATAAAGGATAAAGAGAAACAGGAACTCAATAGTGTGGATGCCTAAAGCATCCACACAATAATAACTAGAAAGCGAAAATTTCAGAAGAAATTTTATGTGTGCCTATGCCGCTGCTAATCACTGTAGTTGCCATTCATACGGCTACAGAGAGCAAAACTCAGAAGAGCAGCCATTCTCCACCATGAACTATGGTAAAAACAAACACCGCTCACGCTTCACAGATGACAGCTTACAGTTTTGTGTAAAGATGAAGTTACTTCGTACAGCGCCGATTTGCAGACGCTGTGCACACAGGTTCATGAGCAGAAGTCCCATTGTACCACGGCAGACCCGACAATGTTTGCATGAACACGCTTTGAAGCATTACATTATGGACCACTTTTCACACATGCATTCACTTTTTGTTTTTTGTTATTTTTACACAGTGTTCTGAATTATGAACAATGGTCTACAGCCAATCCTGTGTATTATTATACAAACTTTGGTTGTGAGATTCAGATAACTATTTAATAAAAGCTAAATATTTTATATGAGAGTAAGAAAGAAAAGTATATCTTTGTGTCCACCTTTCTCTGTTAATGCCCTAGCTGCCCCCCCGTAAAAGCTTTGCTAGATCCGCCCCTGCACAGTTACCAGCTGTCAGCTACACAAAAAAGGAGCTTGGTCTTTGTCTCTCAGAAACAACTCATAACTTCCCTTCAACTCATTCATGTCACCTAAAGTGTGAACCTGTTTCTCCATCACCAGTTCAGCTCTGATGATTCAGTAAGGACATCTCCTGATTTCATCTTCATGCTCCAGCAAACATCAGCTGATACTAGAAATTAAAATCAAAAGAATTCTAACAACAGCTGATCAAGCTTAAACGTGCTGCTGTTGTTTAGCGTGATAAATAAGAGCGAACAGCCGATCATTGATCAGTTTCATGATTGACGTTTCAACACGCGAGAGAATGACAGGGGAGGCTTCGTAACGACAGAATAAATCATAATGTTTTCTCTGAATGTGGGACGATTCCGTTTGTACAGCACGGCAACTCTATGAACTAACCCTAATGAATAAAATAAAGTCCAACGTCAGTAACTTAGTGCGCACACAGCTGTATATAAACTCCCGTGGCAGTATGATTGTAAAAGGTCAACGAAAATAAATCACACCTAAACTCGGTTTATATCTGACCCAAATAGAGTGCAGTTCATAACTTCTTACCTGAAATTCAGTTCACCTCACGCTCCTGCCTTCGGTTTCCAGCATCATCGGCCCATATAAACGAAAAATAAGTCCAGCTAAAACACATACTGTCGGCGAGCGACCGGGTGCTGACACGAGTTTCACCCGCCTCAATATAAGCCAAGCCTGGGTGCTTTTTCACGAAGGGTCGCTAGCGGCGCTAGCTAACTATGCTAGCGGCGCTAGCTAGCTGGCTGGCTATCAGCAACACATAAGAGAACTGCTGCTAAATAAACTACACCTAAACTCGGTTTATATCTGACCCAAATAGAGTGCAGGTCATAACTTCTTACCTGAAATTCAGTTCACCTCACGCTCCTGCCTTCGCTTTCCCTGATCCACGATTGACCTCCGCGTTAGCAAACACCAGTCGATAGGTGGTCGCGGCATGTCCTTTCTGTCATACACCGGTGGATAGCTGCCCACTGTTGTAGCTCCGCATTATAACACCACCAAACAACTCAGTTATTTTTTCCACATCCAGCTGTAACTCCGATTCTGTGTGAGCATTTGCGAGAGACCGGGGAGGTGAAAGGAGAGAGAGAGTCCCCTCGCTGTCCATTTGCAGCCAAGTGCGGCAGCTAGCTAGGTAACCGACTAGCTGTCAGGCAGGACCGAGGTCGTCAGAGCACTGTCGCTAATATGGGATGTCTTGATAAAACAAGCAGATATTTGAAGTTTACACACCTACATTCTCGCCTGAAAATATCTTAAAAGTTGATTTTGTGACCTAGAAACACTAATAAAAGACATATAAAACGAAGTGGTGGCCGCCATTGTTTAACTCGGCAGAGGTGTGCTATGAATTGTGGGATATGGAGTTTTCCACCAAGCATAGAAGCCATTGTGTTTACCGTAACTATTCAATGGTTCGCGCAACCTTAAAACCTCCAATGGTTCCTGAAAGCAGCGAGGCTGTGCGCGCCATTGATATTGTCATCATTACGGTATCCAAATAAGGGTAGACAGGCTGTACCACTCCCGGCATACCACTAGAGAGAGCCAACACACCACAAATGAAGTTTGAAATTTGTTTCAATGGGACCAAAAGATGGCGCCAACACACCACAAATGAAGTCTGTTTATTTGGCGCCAAAAGATGAATTGGCCTAAATTTGCACTAAAATATTAATATTTAAAAAACTATAAAAGTCATAAACACCAAAAGTCATGACATAATAGTCCAGCTCCAGCCGCACAAAATGATCTAACATATGTAACCCTAATGTCAAAACTGTTCGTAATAATAATAATAATAAATCCGAGGAATAGTAATATGTGTGCCTCTTGGCAGAGGCACACATAATAATAATAAGAATAATAAATCCGAGGAATAGTAATATGTGTGCCTCTTGGCATAGGCACACATAAATACTCTGTTACTGTACTTAAGTAGGATTTACAGGTATCTGTACTTTCTACTCCTTACATGTTCAAACAGGCTGGTTACTTTAGGTTTAACACTTTTGAGGGGAGTTATTATTTCATCAGTGCGAGCCTTCAAACATCAAAGTAATTTGAGCATAAACAGAAACACATGAAAGGAAATCCTGTTCATTTATTAATCACATAAAAAGAGACCAAAGAGTCAAACTGTGAGTCACAGTCAGGGCTTAAAGTGGGGCCATGTTTTTATTTGATATGTTTTTGGGACAACACCTGAACGACTGCAGGTGTCTGTAAGTTGTGTTAGCGCTACTTTAGCATCTAGCTAGCCCTGCTGAAGAGGAGCGAGCATAAAGGGAGGAACGTTTTTGAAGTGTCAGCTCATTTCAAATGCAGCGTTTCTATCAGCTCAACAAACATCAGCAAACACACAAACTGTTTGTGTGCAGTTTGTCTCACAGTGTGTTGCAGCTAAAGGTACAGCTGCTGTATTTCACAGGGAGAGAAAAGAAAGAAAAGAAAAGCTGCTGTAGGAGAGGAACCCAAGCTTTGGCATCGCTCTGAAAACTATCACTGATCCTTTTACTCACTGGCTTTCAAATAAAAGCTGAAATGAAATTTGTGGCGTTTGCAGGATCTAATCAATCACACAGGATCAGGGGATAAGACAGCAGAGCAGCTGATTTTACACCTGAAGATAAAACTGTAATATTAGAAACATATGAAGATATTACACACACAATACAGACTGCAGCTCAGACAGCTGCTGGAGACAGATGTGTGTGCGTGCGTGTGTGAGTACTTTAACTCCTTTATTTCACACAGACAGCTTCAGCATTTGTTCTGCTTTCTCTGCTTTTATTTGAATGTAACAAAAAAAACACGAATTTAGAATTTACACAAACGTGTTTACAGGCTGACTTTAATGTGTTTCTACACATGCTTGTCCTCTGGTCATGTGGTTTGTAGGAACGCTCATCTTCCTCAGAGGATCCACCTGTGCTTCCTCTCCTCTCTCCTCCACCTGTTACAGTGAGGGAACGTCCTCCATGATGGAGGAGCTGCTGGAAAGTGCTGAGAGTTTCCTCCAGAGTGAGACCTCTGTCACAGTTCAGAGGATCTACGGCAGCAGAGACCTTCATGGACACTAAAAGTCTCAAACACACAACAACAACATCACACTGACTCCACTCTGACATCACTGATCAATAATCAAAGAACACACAGATCAAACTGATTGATCAGCCATCAGAGGAGTCGGATCAATGGAGCTGCTTCTGTTCCTGGTGTCCCCTGTTTGATCCTGGACCTGAACTCTCCCTGCAGAGGAGACACAAGACAGTCAGACACACACACACACACACACACACACACACATGTCTGGTTTGCTATCCTCGTGGGGACATCCCATTGACATAATGGTTTCCCTAGCCCCTTACCCTAACCCTAACCATCAAAAATGAATGCACACACAGAGAAACAAATAACAAAATAAAGAAAGAAACAAACCTTTAACTTTGAGCAGCACTGTGTTCCATCTGATGATGTCTGCCTTCCTCAAAAATAAACATCTGTATCTCCCACTGTCTCTCTCTGTGGGGTATTTCAGGGTCAGACTGAGGTCTCCAGTTTTCAGCAGGTCTTCATTCATCTTCGTTCGGTCTCTGTAAACCTGGTGCTGTTTGTCAGGCTGGTCAGAGCCGTTCTTATACACGTGGAGGATATTGCCTAAAAATTTATTTTCCCTCCACTTCACTTTAGCATCTTCAGGTAGGTTTTGTGTGGTTCTGAAGGGCAGCTGGACAGACTCCGCCCCCTCCTCCACCTCCACCTGACAGACTGAGAGGATAACAAACACAACATGAGCTGTACAAAGTGTGATTGGTGTTGACAGAGCAGCATCATGTGACTCTTGTTCTGCACTAAATGAAGCGATGGAGTGGCGCCTCCTTCAGGCAGAGAAACAGCTCATGGAGAGAAATAATTATTAGAGCAAAACAAGAGTGGAGCTGCAAATAAGGCCGAGAGGAACGCTGCAGAAAACTGTTCATGTGTGAATTCATCACTTCATAGATTTATTTGAGCAGTAAAATCAGAGCTGCTTCTATTTCTAATATGACAGCTGTACATTAGAGCTGGAACACTTTAAATGTGAGCCATAAAAACATGATACTCTACAAGTGCATTCAGCTCTGACACTGTCACATCATGAAGGAGACGTGGAAATCACTTTGTTACACAAATCAAAGTCAAATCAATTCTATTGATGGAATATTGTGTGATCAATAGACTGATCAGTTTCTAATCTGTCATCTATCAGCTGGAAATCCAGCAGTGTCAAACAGACTTGGCAGCAGATTAGGACCAAACACAAACACATTGAGACTTTGTCTTCATCAGCAGTTGCAGGTAAATTGCAGCAACAATGCGACTCAGACAGTTTCTCTATAACTGCAGGGCTTCCTGCGCTGCTGTTAGTCAGATACGGATCAACAGGTTGTGGATAGAAAGCAGATTCCTTCAGCAGAGGATCCATATCACACTTGAAGCATGTCGTCGGGAAAACAATCAGTGAAAATGGGACACTTTGAGCCAATTTGAGCCTCAAACTCTGAACATAACCTGCTGCAGACCAGCTGGTGTGTTCAGTTACCATGGTGAGGAATTTCACAATAAAGGAGGCGTACGCTCTGTCTTTTCCCGGCCTCGGCTGCTTCCAATAATGAACACTTGTCTGTCCTCTGGCTGTGTCCCAGAATACTTAAAGACAGCCTGTGTGCAAGCACTCATCAAAGATCCAGCCTCCATCCTTCTGACTACAACAATTACAGAGCCAGCTCAAAGTTTCCTTTTAGAGCAGAACTTTTGGAGAACACTGTCTGTCTGAAGCTTCTTGAAGCGTTACGTCCATGCTAGAACTCCACTTTGACTCTGACCGTGGATCCTGCTGAAGCTTCTCCAAATAGTGGAGAAATGAAGACCTCCACAAGATCAGCAGACCCAGCTCAACAATGTCTGCAGGTGCTAACAGGTCAATCTTTGAGACGCTGAATGTTCCCAGTTTCCTGCTGTGAAACTAGAAGTGATGACTATTATTGTAACAGCACTACAGCTGGAACTGCTGACAGGGCTGGAGATGAACTGGATTCTGATTTCAGTGACAGTTTTGGCTTTCAGTCGTCATCAAAACACTTTGTTTCATTCATGATGCTCTGAAGCTTTCCTTTCTTCTCATTGACGTGTTATGAACCAATCACAGCCCTTTCCTTTACAGCGCTCTGCTTTCACCCCTCCCTAAAAGCACAAATTCACTCTCAGTTTAGTTCAGCTGGAGCCAAGATGACACAGAGAGCCTTTGGTCCATGAGATCTATCTAGGAGACATCAGTAACATCAGGTTTGTGTGAGCCGTCCTGTAGAACGCTTACATACAGCTGCTTCTGTCTCTGATCTCTGAGTATCTCTCAGCTTCAGCTGGGACTCCACCCAGGTGTTTGTTGGTCGGCATTTGACAACATCCAAATGACTGGATCAAAGTGTTTGAATGATCTCAGCAGCTTTAAAACTACTGATATTTATACATTTACATTTATTTACAAAAACAAAACTATTGATTTGATCTAAACTCAAATCATGCCAGAGGCTTTTATTTTGAAGTTAGGATCATTTTTAATGGTCTTCTTAGTCTGTTCATTTAAACACACAGTTGCTCTGCCTGACATTTTTGGCTTTTAGATCAAAACATCAAAGAATTTATTTTATTTGAATGAACTGAAAATAGATTCAAACTAAAAGCTTTTAGAGAATAAACTCCTACATGACCTCTGACCTTTGACCTGTATCTACAGCACTGACCTCTGACTTTCAGCTCCACCTTTCTCTTCAGCAGGATGTTTCCCTCCCTGCTGTAGACGGTGCAGGTGTAGGTGGAGTTGTCTCCATCTGTGGGGTATTTCAGGGTCAGACTGAGGTCTCCAGTTTTCAGCAGGTCTTCATTCATCTTCGTTCGGTCTTTGTAAGCCTGGTGCTGTTTGTGAGGCTGGTCAGAGCCGTTCTTATACACGTGAACCTTCCTGCTGCCTCTGTCCTTCCACTCCACTTTAGCGTCTTCAGGCAGGTGAAGTGTGGTGTTGAAGGGCAGCTGGACAGACTCCACCCCTGAATCCACCTCCACCTGGGGGACTGAGAGGACAACAAAGCACAACATGAGCTTGGATGGAGACATTTGTGTTGACTCTAACAGGCTGAATGCTGCTGCTTCACTGGGAGCTCACTGTTAGATAGAAAGTGGTCAGTGTGAAGAGGAGACGCAGCAGAAAGATGAAGACTGACAGGAAGAAAGCAGTGAACAGACTGTTGGAGCTGCTGTTAGTGGGACAGGACTTTATTCAGTCTCTGAGGACCAGATTTGACTTGATGAAGCAGAGAAACACAGTCTGAGTGTTTCTGTCACACTCACTTCATCACACAGCTCAGTTTGACAACATTTGGAAGAATTTGATAGAAGCCTTCCTTTAGTAAAAGCACCAATAAAACACCATGAAAACACCTCACTACACACAAAACTGCAGTACTGGCAAATTGGACATAAAGTATGAAAAGTCAAAGTACTTATTGTGCAGAAAAATGTTCCCATCAGTGTCTATGGATCAATATTACTGCTGCACATGTTTAAGGCTGAGCTCATTTCAAATCCTTTCTATTGTGTTGAATCTGCAGTAATGCATCATATTCTATATCCAGCCACACTGTAGCCGACTGTCTGCATTGTAATCAGGCTGCAATGTAGGGAAGTGTCTACAAAGAAGCTCCAGCTGAAAGGATTTACAGCAGGTTAGTGTGATGACAGATAGAGGTGTAAATGTACTGACATGTAAAGAGTGTGTTGAGAAGGTGGAAGAGTGACGTGTGAGCAGCAGGATGGCTTCATGACAAGAACAAGCACTTCAGATGTACAGAGAAGGTCAGGAGGAGCTGCACTGTTTCTGTGTGCATGCAAACAATGGTTGGTGCAGTACATGTATGAGGACAGAGAGACAGTGGGAAGGTTTGCAGCAGCAGGGAAAGATGGGTTCCTGCTGGGGCTGGGATTACATCAGAAATCCACTCTAAGCCCCTTCTTGTTAGCAGTGCTGATGGACAGGCTGGCAGATGAGCTCAGGCAGGAGTCTCAGCAGCTCTGTTTGCTGAGGACATTGTGATCTGTAGTGAGAGCAATAAGCAGGTGGGTGGAAGAGAGCCTGGAGAGGTGGAGGTATGCTCTGAAGAGAAGAGGAAGGAAAGACAGAATACATGTGTGTGAAGAAGCTGCAGATATGACAGTGAAGATGAAGGAGTCGAGGTGGTGATGGTAGATCAGTTTAAATACATGAAGTCCTCCATACAAAGCAACAACGTCCAAAAGAGGTGAAGTGACAGTACAGGCAGGATGGAGTGGGTGCACACATGTATCAGGTGTGATCTGTGACAGGAGGACAGCAGCTAAAGTCAATATGAAGCTTTACAGCCTAGTGAGGCTGTGATGATGATTTGGAGACATGACACTGTTAGGTAATAAATGTATCATCTTAAATGTTTATTTTGCTGATTATATTGTTTTCAACCAGAGTGAAACTAAGTTCAGACAGGTTGCCCTGGCAACAGACCTTAGAAAGGGGAAGTTATTGCAAGCTGCACAGGAAGTTTTAGTGCACAGCCATATTAATAAACCAGACACAGAAAAGAGGAACTGAGTAGAAGTTCGTTTGTAATGAAACTGTGTGTGACGTGTGTAACGTCAAGATGGAGTATATAAATATAACTAGGCTTCCTGTTTGATTTTTAGACCTAGGTTGTGTTCGTGTGTTCGGGTCTCCATATTCCGGAATATGTAAAATTAAAGATCATTTTAAAGTAAAAGACCACTTTTGAGCCGTGTCTTTTTCGCCGTAAAGAATCTAAAGAACCGGATTTAATACTTGGTGCCAGTGACCCGGATTCTTGTGCGGCTGAGGGGACTAATTTGGACCTTAAGGTACGATCTGATATGAGGTGGACAACAGACCGGTCTAAAAGATTTATAGGTAAGCACAAGCCTGTTGAAAATTGTGCACATTGGATGAATTCTAAATTAGTTGTCCACTGAATTGATGATTGTTACCATTAAAGTGGCTCACTAGTGGAAATTAGATTTAATTGTAAAATCTGTTAAGTAGATTTTCAGTAGTGACATGTCCATGATAATTTTGGGTAATTAGAAATAAAGAAAAGTAAAGTTTGGGGATATTTGATGAAAGCGCATTGTTGTTAATATTGGGGTGGATTTTTAATTGTTGCGGCGTATGTTTGAAGTTGGTGTGTTATACTTGTTGATTGTGACGTCAGCCAAGAAAAGAGATATTAGATTAGGGTATTTGGTCAGGGAATTTTATTCCCACATTGATTATAGGGTGCGCCCCGGACATCAGATAACAAACTGGTGGTTAGAGTCCACAGTGATGTTTCTAGAATTATTTAAATTGTAGGACTGAGACGGCATTTCTCTAGGGGTGCAAAATGTTCTGAGGGTTATGCCTCCACTCTGTTCCGGACGCGGAGCATTGTCCTCCGGCGAGAGGGTTAATTCAGTTGGCTGCTGCGACAACTGGGGACGGTCGTTAATGGCTAGTGGTCAAGCACCACTTTACTTGCACCGTTTGACTGACAGGGCGGGGTCCTGGCCGTGACCATTCAACGTGACTGACAGGTGAGCTTTAAGTAAAGCTGTAAGGCGCAAGTGGGATACTTAGACGCTGGAGGTGGAGCTTCCTGTCTAGCTGCGGGAAGCGGTTATAAATTAAGATAGGACTTAGTAATCGGGCCACTGTCCCGGACAGATAACGGCTATAATTGACCAGCAAGGTGGGCGAACCTGGGCTTAGATGCTTTTAAATTAGTCGAAACGGTAGGATGACTAGTACTAGAGGAAGATGAAGTGAAGATGTGATATGGTAATATATATATGGTATGGTAAAGGAAATAATTTATCTTGGCAGTTACTGGCAGTCTTTTGTTATATATAAATGTGTGAATGTATAAATGAAGTGTAAAATTGTCATTCGGATGAATGATTAAAGGTGCACATTGTTTTGAGAGAAAAGGCGGTGTCTGTGAGACGATGATGAAAGTATTGCGTGGATGATGCTAGAAAACTGAACTGAAAGAATGGTGATGTGTGTGCGGAAAATTGTTAATAGTCCTGATGTCTGAAAGAACTCTGCTGAAGATGCTGAAGATTGTGATGTGAGTGCTTGCAAAAACCAAAGAGCTTAGTATATTTAAAAGTGTGTGCATGAAATAAGGGTGTATTGTTTTTAGATGAAGACTTAGTAGAACTAAAGAGGGTTTATAAACTGTATGTAACAGAGTTAGAAAATAGCTTAATGAATTTCCTCAAAATTGATGTGCTTTGTGAATAGTTGAAGCCACCTGGTGGACAAATACCGCAACTGCAACTGTTAAGGTTCCAAATTGCTGCACAGCGCATGCCTCAGCAAAGGAAAATACTCCCAAGCTGGTGGTAGGTGCTTGTGAGCAACACTGTTGTCAATTGTGTATGTGTATTAATGAAAACATTCTTATAGTGGTAATTGTCAACATGTATTTTGATTGTAAGTAGTACTAGCATGTATCCTGAAAGTTACAGGCATTTTGATGCATGGGTAGTAACTTTATTCACGAGTAGCATTTTTAGTTAGCATGCTAAGCTAAGCTAATACTCGTTAGCTAGTTGGGTGCTTTTTGACTTGCACTCAGCTCTAATGTTTCTCTGTGTGATTGTAATTGTTCTAATTCTTTTTAACAGAAGTGAATGTTGCAGTTGCTTTGCACACTGTTAATGACGACTGTGTGCTGTTTTCTCTGTACCAGGTAGGCGCTGTTAAGTATAAGTTTTAATCGATGCTGTTGTATAGGGAAAAAAATGATGAACAATGATGATTGTTTTATAATAGAAAAGCTGTTTTATATGTTATTGTTGTTGTTGGTTAGGAAAAAGGAGAAAAATAAATAAATAATACTGCTACTATACGATCACAGGTTTGGTTTCAGCTAGAACTTTTAAAAGAAAGACTTTGTTGATGTTGTGTTGTATAAATATATCTTAGTCATTTGTTAAGTGTTATGTTTGAAAAGAAAAAAAAAGGAAAATACTCCCAAGCTGGTGAACTGAATGTTGCAGTTGCTTTGCACACTGTTAATGACGACTGTGTGCTGTTTTCTCTGTACCAGTTGCCAGAATAAAGAGGGAGCCCAGAGTAAGGGCAAGTCCAGCGTTGCAGTGCCGTCCTTCCTACATGGGCATATCACACCACTTGCACGATAGACTCACAGAACAGCAACAGCTACATGTAAATATAAAAAACAAGAGTTTGATTAATCTGTAGAAACAGGAAAGAGAAACAGAAAAATACTGCGCTGCTGTGTGTGTGAGAGGAACTTTGCATGCCCATAGAAGGAAACTGGTTGATGTGTGTAGTGTGAGATCAGAGAGAAAAGCTCAGAAATAAAGAGAAAGGTTGGTTAAAGCAAAGAGAGGCACTGGCAGCATTTAAGACACTAAACAAGAGAAACAGATCAGAGAACATCAGACTGAATAAGTGGAATAAAGTGAAACAGAGAACTAACGCTCCCTAAGAATGGAGCTGTCAGAGGAAGAGAGCAGCAAACTGAAAGTCTCTGTTAGCTGCAGAGCTCTGAAACTTCACACAGCTTTGGATGATAACATGGAGAAAGGATGTGGAGATTTTCACAGTTCTGCTAGAAATCATCTTCTAGTTATTGTGACTCAGATATGACTGATTATAGATGAGGACCAAAGAAGGTTTTTACTGAGATTTGAACTGACTTAGCCTGTGTTTTAGCCACATGCTAAACAAACACATGTTCAGAAACTAGAAGATGTTACCTTTCAGATGAAGTCTCACACATGAACTTTGCTCCTACAGTTCATCTGCTGAAGCTTTTACATTTGGCTGGAAATCAAATAAAAACCAAAACAGCCACAAACATCAGACATGCTAACACTGTAACATTATTGGATGGAGCCCACTGAGACTGAACCACCATCATGAGTCTGACCTCTGACCTTTGACCTATATCTACAGCACTGACCTCTGACTTTCAGCTCCACCTTTCTCTTCAGCAGGATGTTTCCCTCCCTGTTGTAGACGGTGCAGGTGTAGGTGGAGTTGTCTCCATATGTGGGGTGTTTCAGGGTCAGACTGAGGTCTCCAGTTTTCAGCAGGTCTTCATTCATCCTCGTTCGGTCTCTGTAAACCTGGTGCTGTTCTTCAGGATGGTCAGAGCCGTTCTCATACACGTGGACCTTCCTGTAATTGTCCTTCCACTCCACTTTAGCGTCTTCAGGCAGGTGAAGTGTGGTGCTGAAGGGCAGCTGGACAGACTCCACCCCTGAATCCACCTCCACCTGGGGGACTGAGAGGACAACAAAGCACAACATGAGCTTGGATGGAGACATTTGTGTTGACTCTAACAGGCTGAATGCTGCTGCTTCACTGGGAGCTCACTGTTAGATAGAAAGTGGTCAGTGTGAAGAGGAGACGCAGCTCCTGCTTCCTAGGAATTCTGGGATTTGGATGAAACACAGCTAAATTGACCTAAAGCTATCAAGGAGGTCAAGGGGGAGGAGCCACAATACAAGCTGCATCCAGCCAGTGGGTGCACTGTTGACCTTTGACCTGAATCTACAGCACTGACCTTTGACTTTCAGCACCACTTCCTTCTTGATCAGGATCTTCTTCCTGTTGTTGTAGGCGGTGCAGGTGTAGGTGTCTGTGTCCCAGTCTGTGGGGTATTTCAGGGTCAGACTGAGGTCTCCAGTTTTCAGCAGGTTTCTCCTCAGCTCTGTTCGGTCTCTGTAACTCTGGTCTTGGTCTTCAGGCCAGTCAGAGCCGTTCTGATACACGTGGACCTTCTTGGAGCTTTTGACCATCCACTCCACCTTTGTGTCTCTGGGCAGGTGAATTGTAGTTTTGCAGGGCAGCTGGACAGACTTCACCTCTGTAACCACCTCCACCTGGGGGACTGAGATGCAGAGGAGGAGGAAAAGTTTGTGTAAGAGAAGCAGGATGAGGAGAAAGAACTGTGATAGAGTTTTTACTTATTAATGAAATCACAATCTTAGAGAAAATAAATGGAAAAATAAAAGTATGGGCGCTGATTTATGCACAGCTCTCTGAAGCTCCACCACAGCATTTCATCAGGCAGAGGTCTGGACTGTTGAAACACCTTCATTCTTTTGTTTTTCAACCAGTTTGGTGGACTTACAGAATGGTTTAAATTATAATTATGAGAAACAGCCACTGAAAACTGCTCGGGGACATGGCAGTAGCCAAAGTTGTGTGAGATGGGAGTTTGCTCATTATTTGTAAAAATGCAGAACAAAAAAAAAAGCTCTAAAACTACAAGTATTGTGCAAAAGAGAAGTACTGGAAAGGAAGACTGTTGGAGAGAAAAGTGGAGCAAGAGGAGGGATTTCTGGGATTCCTGTGGGAGAAAATCTGGAAGAAGTGAAGAAAGCAATTAGAGAAGGAGACTTTACAGGCTTAAGTTGACTGCAGGCTTTCAGCAATGGAGAGAAGGTGCACAGTACATTTGTTTTACTGGAATTTAAAGATGAAGTGCTCCCTGATAAAGTTATGATAGGCTATATGAGTTTGTATGTTGTAACTAGGGATGGACCGATCCGATATTACGTATCGGTCCAATACTGACCTAAATTACTGGATTGAAATAAAAGGAGAAATAAAAAATGTAATCTGATCCATTAACTACCACAAAAGCACGTCACAAAACTTGCGACATGGCGTAACCGAGCTCACGACACGATAGAGCGGCTGAGGCGTGCGAGACCTGTCGGCGGTCTGGTTGAGCATTTGGAGCCTCGCTACGTGCTTCAAACCGGCATTTAATGAGGAGGATGTGAGATGAAAACCAGCACAAAGAGACTTTAAAATGGTTGTCATGGTGATTCTACTGTAGATACACTAACAATCATCCTAGATCATTGGGGAAGAAGGATAGTTTGGTGTGGGGACTTCAACTCACATAGCACTTTATGGGGGAATCAGGATGACAGTAATGGGATTAGTAGCAGGAATAATTGAGGATAAGGAGTTTAAATACTGGATCAGGTACACAGGTGGATTTTATGAGGGGATAAGGTATCAGCAGCTGATTTTACATTGGTTTCTCAGTCTCTGGCTGGAATTTGCTGGTATTGAAATTTTAAAAATATTTTATATTTTTACATTTTTGAAAGAAACGGGTATTTCAAAAAGAATCTAATGGTGGTACGGTAGAGTCTGATCCTTACTCCAGTCTACAAGGTGGCTGCAGTGCACCTAGAAGCTGTTTGCCAACCATAAAAAAGAAGAAGCAGCAGCCTCACAGTGCCTTTCCAAAATGTTCAATACATCCTGTCAGTAGAAATTACTTCTTCTATGGTCCATGGTCTGTGAGCCAGTGTTTACATTTTGGGTGGTGGGTTAATTTATATTCTAAGGTTTAGTGTCTATTTCGTAGTTCTGGTTCTTTTAGCTGTTTTTCTGCTTGTGTTATATTTGTGGTTTCTGGTCTTTAGGTTCTGTTCCCATTAGAGAGGGACCGATCCGATATTACGTATCGGTATCGGTCCGATACTGACCTAAATTACTGGATCGGATATCGGTGAGAAATTAAAAATGTAATCCGATCCATTGAATATATAAAAAAAAAACACCTCACAAAACTTGCGACATGGCGTAACTCGCCTCATAACCGTCGGAGCAGTGCGCTCACCTTATAGAGCTGCTGTGTGTATTTGTAGCCGCTACCAAACCAGCATTTCATATCCGAGGACGTTATCCCAGAGAGAAGTAAAGCAAGTGTGTAAGTTCATCTCTGAATGTTTGTAAAGCGTTCCCATGTTAAGCTTAACAACCGATATATGGAGCGAGTGCCTCTCATTCTCTCTCCCTCTCCTGCTGCTACTTCATGAAACTGATCAATGATCAGCTGATCGGCTTTTCTGTTGGGAGTCCGTCTCTCTTCTTTGTTTTTGGCCCACTTTGCACCAGAAAGAGGAAACCAGCGGCTGAACAACAGCAGCACGTTTAAGCTTGATAAGTTGTTGTTAGAATTTTTATTTAATATTACTTTCTACACCAGGATCCTTTTCTACGTAGCTGACGGCTGGTAACTGTGCAGGGGCGGCTCTAGCAAAGTTTAGCCAGGGGGGCCGATAGGGCATGAACAGGGAAAAGGGGGCACAAAGACATACTTTTCTTTCTTATTCTCATTTAAAATGTCGAGCTTTTAATAAATAATTATCTGAATCTTACACCCAAAGTTTTAATCTGATGTAAAATATATAGAAGTCCATTACTGTATATAGTAACTGTTAAGTCTAATATACCCTAGTAAGCTATAGTACTTTTTCCTTTGGGAAGGTACCATCTGTGCAGTCTGCAATTCTGTTGAAGAAAGATGTTGAATCTATTTAATTATTCTTGAAAAATAATTTAATTCTGTGTATTTTTTTTCACCCTGCATCAAATTAAAGTTGATTACGTCGATTAAGCATCATGAGGTGGAGGGTGGGGGGTGGTTCCCTATTTTTTTTGCTGGGAGTTTGCAACCCTATTAGTTAGGTTGCTTAATATTTCTGCTAAGTACTCTTTAAAATACCAGAATAGGGAGGATGGAGCAGGTTTAAGTTTATTAGATTGATCAGTGTTGCTGAACTATGAAATATTTTGGGTGCAGTGTATTTTTATAACAGAATAGCTTTAGTGTTATTGTTTATTTAAACTTAAGTATGAACTTATACAAAATGCAGCAAGATATTAAAAAAACAGTTTTATTGATTAAAAAACACACTATATCGGATTTATATCGGCATCGGCAGATATCCAAATTTATGATATCGGTATCGGTATCGGACATCAAAAAGTGGTATCGTGCCATCTCTAGTTCCCATTAGGGCTGCACGATTTTGCAAAAAATGAGAATCACGATTTTTTTGCTTAGAATTGAGATCACGATTCTCTCACGATTTTCTTTTCCAATATAAATATTTATAGCACTTATTAACTGCACATCAACTTCGTAACAGTTGAAACTGAACATAAAAACAATAAATAAACATAAAAACAATAAATGCCTCACATTTTGTGGTTGCCGCAAAATGTTGTACTGCTTGAAATTCCGTCTCCACCGTTGCTCGACACTGCGTGTACCTGTGCAGGTAGTGCAACAATAGAAAAATAGTTGCGGGACGGCACTGTGTAGCGTTTGTCTAGGGCAGGGGTCAGCAACCTTTAACACCCAAAGAGCCATTTGGACGCGATTTCCACACGAAAGAAAACTCCGGGAGCCGCAAATACTTTTTGACATCTAAAATGAACATAACACTGTATATATTGTTTTTTTTAACCTTTATGCTTTGTGTGAACAACTGAGGTGTGTTGCTTAAATGCATGAAGTGCTACAGAGAAAATTACATTTTATTTATGTAATTAACACATTTTGAACTTTGCAAAATTCTACCTAAGTATGTATTTTACCTGGTTAATGTGTGTGGCGGGGCGTGGACTGCAGCACCGCTGCAGGGGAGGCGGACGCACCTTAGCGGTACCCGCAATCACGCCTCGCTGCCTTAACGTCTGTGCCACCTATGCTGTTGTGTTGGTGTGTGTCGGGCTGCGAGCTTTAACACCGGCTGTATGCGTAAAGCAACCGTGTGTGAAAAGTGGTCAATAAAAAGATGCTGAAAAGCGTGTTCATGGAAACATAGTCGGGTCTGCCGTGATATGTTTACAATGGGACTTCCGCTCCTGAACGTCTGTGCACAGCGTCTGTTGTACGATCGGGGCTGTACGAAGTCACTTTCATCTTTACGCACGGCTGTAAGCTGTCGTCTGTGAGGCGTGAACGTGTTTGTTTTTGGAGAACAGCTGCTGACATAATTTGGATCCGAAGATCCATAATTGGCCTACCTGGGGTTGGCGGGCGTTTCGGCCGGTATATCGGCTTCCGCAAGTGTGACGCATATTTTGATCGATCAAAAACTAATAGAATATAATTTTATATTTATATTTCAATATCACAATAATCTTCCAATTTAGAACTACGAGTTAAAAAAAGAACTAACATAAATAAAATAGACTTTAGCTAATTACTTACAAAAAATTATTTATTTCCCCAAACCACGCGGAGCCGTAGAAGGACTTGTGGAATTACAGAGATTATTTTACATAACCATCATCTTATCATTGCAGTAATTATCATTTCATCAAAGTGTTTATTGAAGCTGCTGGCATTATGTTATAATTTATATTATAGGGGTTATCATAATCAAATATTAACATGTTTATTACAGGTGCAGTTATAACTACTTTAAAATGATTGAGTTAAATATATGTATCATAATTCATATGTTGAGTATATTGTTACAGTAAAAATTAGCTGAGCAAAGGCCTGAATGTATTCAGCTTCTTGTGGTATTTGAGTTTGCTTAGTTACAGGTGACGTAAGGATGTTCAGCCCATGGTGACTTCAAAGGCCTTAGATCATCACCATATTCTTAAGAGTATGCCACAAGGAGGAACCTCTATGTTGCAGTTAATTCTTAAAATACATGAATGTTCTGTACATGCAAATTATGTGCTTGTAAACGCATGAGGGGGCGTCATAATACCCTGATGTTATAAAAGCAATCTGAAGTGTATTTTTGGTTGGGGATTTACAACTGATGGTTTCCAGTTTACATCTCCCCACGCTGCGTGTATTCATTAAAATCAATTGTTTGAACGGCCTTTTCTGGACTATCATTGTTTTACTCTCGTCCTCAATTTCGGACCCGTAACATTTGGTGCATTGGCCGAGGGTTGAGGGAGAAAAGGTGGAGGTTGAGACTGAGAGGGTCCGAGGTGCTCAAACAGGCAGACACGAGTCAGTGGTCGAAGTGAGTGGACATAAGCCGGCTTATTCAAAGGTAAGGCACTACCTGTTGAATTATTTCCAAACAGTGCTGAATTGGTTCTGACAAAATTGAAAGTCTACTCACTGAAATTACTGCTAAATGTCTGCTTTGATTTTGGTGAAGTTTTCATGAGGTTTACCGGTTGAAGTAATGATAATGGAATATTAACTAACAGTACTGATTAAAGGAAAAGCAGTTGGACTGCTAAAGAGAATTAGAATAATAGGTAATTGGGCGTTTTGGGGGTTACACTCCCAATTGGTTATAAGGTTGGACCTGCGTCGGTCATACACTTCTTCTGAGGTGTTGATTGTTGTTTCAAAGTATTACAAATTTCTGTAGAACGGCAGTTGGACTGCTAAGAAGCGCATTTTCTCGGAGTTAACGCTCCGTCCTGGATGACGACGGTTATCCTTGACCTATCGTGAATAGGGTTAGTACGGTTGGTGACCGGGGAGGACTTGGGAATCTCCAAAATAACTAGTGGTTGGACCACTTGACCGTTTGGAACGGTATTTGCGCTTTTCTGGGTAGCAAAGCTTGGAGCTTGGGCGTTGGACGCTTTTAAATTGAGTTAGGGATTTTAGAGATTAGACCAGAGACAGGTTGGACCTGATACTGGGTAATTGACAATAAAAAACTTGGAGTTTGTCCCTTGGAGGGTTAACTTAAAATTGTCTAAATTGTCTAGGTTTTAATAGGCCTGATAATACTGCAGTTGTAATTATAAAGACGTCTGTTTAAATATATTAAGAGACTTGTCGGAGTCTGTGAGTCAGGCTGGTATTATTTTTAGACTGTGTGTGTGTGTGTGAAAATGCAAATAAGGCAGCTGCAAGGTCTCTAGAGTTTTAGGAAGTTTAGATAGAGACTGTTACACATTGCTGAACGCCTGTTTTGTTTATTACAATATTGTAAGTAAAGTTTTTATTTCTTGCCATGAATGTATGACTGTTTGCTGGGTTTTGAGATAGGATACATAAAATGTTGATACTTATGACCGTTATTTGGGGTCTGAAGACTGAAATTGACTTTGAAATAATTTCATTAATAAATATGTCTGTAAGTGATGTCCCTTTTGGTGTGTTCAAGTAAGATGTTTTAGGATTTTTAGATGGGTTTCGTTTCAGTTTGAGATAATATACACAGTTACATTTGGGGTTCCTAATGCATTGTTGAGTTTGAGTGATACATATAGGTGTAAGTCGTTTGATGTTTGTTGGGCAAAGGAGGACTTTACAAGACTGTAAGTGGTTTTTCCTTTAGTCCGATGATATATAAGTAGTTAGATTTGACAGACTTGTTTACATTTTGGCTTTATGTTAATATAGGTTGCAACGGGCGCAGAGGAAACACAGTACAACATCTTAAGGGTTTAAAATAATAATAAATAAATGAATGAAGTTTCTTAAGGGTTCCTGTGTGTGTTTTTAGGGATAGTTTTTTGTGGGTTTTTAGGGGGAGTGTGTGTTTGTGTGTGTAAAACGGAGATAACATGAAAACAGAGGAAATAGAGACTAGAATGTCCTAGAAGGCAATAAAATGCAAATTAAGAAGCTGTGAACTGCTTAAACCACAGTTGGTTTCACAAGTACTGCTGCAAACATTGTTGAATGCGTGTGTTTAAGACGCCATTTATGTTTATTAGAGGGTTATAAATAAAGTTTTGAGTTGCTGTAGTGGATGTATAGTAAGTGACTGAATTTTGATAGATGTATATATTTTGAGCCATAAAGGCTGGTGTGTTTTATTTTTCAGTTATGTGTGTGTGGTGAGAAGCTGTGTGTGAGACGATGAGAGGTTTCAGTTTTTCCTTTTTTCTTTTTGACTTGCTCTTTCTGATTATGGAAGGCATGTCCAAGATACTCGTATGAAAGCGTATTTTGAGTGATTTTAACCGTGTGAATGCTGTCAGTATTTGATTTTAATGTCTCTGAATGATTTGTCTGAGTGAGTGAAAAAGGGAGAAGTTTGAGAGAGAAAAGGCAGTGTGTGAGACGATTACTGAATGACTAAAGAGGTTAGAACATTTAAAAAGTGTGTATGAAATAAAGGAGTGTGAAATATATTTCTTTTGTGATGAAAAGTGGGATGTGCTAAAGTTTGAAAGTGCTTTTAATTCAAGAAACGCATGAGTGAGGTTATGATGTGTGGAAGAGCTCTATTTTAATGTGTGTGAGTGAAATGAAGGTGTATTGTTTTTAGATCAAGATTTAGTAGAATTACTGATTGTTTGTAGACTGTGAAAATTCAAAGGGAGACAGAGTCTAACTGTTGCTTGCAGGAAGTCTCGGTGGAGGCTGCTGCAACAGGAAGTATGTGTGTGTGTGTGGGACAGGAAACGCATGCCCATAAAAGGAACTGAGTGTGTACAGAAAGAACACAGAGAGACAGATGAGGCCCATGAAGCAAATGAAGCCTTTAAGAAAAATGAATATAATACTAATTGTATGCTCTAGTGTGTCAATACAGGTGGGCGTCTCTCAACTTTGGAACCTTGAGTTCAGCAGCAGAAAAGTAGATTAAAAGAATTGGGAGAAAATAAGCCAGTCTTTGGCTCGAAATTGTGCGGCTGGATCTCTCACTTTGTCCCTGAAGCGGAGAAGAAGTTCAAAGGACAGTTAATCGCCTGATGAAGACCGATAGAACATCGTGGACTTGAATACAGCAGGCAAACGACAGTGCCACTGATCCATTAACACTGATGACGACTGACGACCAGCAGCAGCATGTAAGAGTACTGTAACATGTACTGTGAAAATACAGGCTGGGCAGTTGAACAGTGGGATAAAGAATTGTGGAAGAGCACTGGACATTGACTGATATTTTGCCATGTTGGGACTTAATCTGAAAGAAAGACTGTAAAGAAACAGAGAAGAAGACAACAGCTGAGTTGAGACTGTGTTTGCTGGAGCTTTGAAGCACGAACAGGACACTGTGAATGAAAAAGAGACCGGTGAGAGATGAAGCTGGACGAGTTTGACTGCGAGAATATAGGATATAATTGAATTGAAAATTGAAGTCTGAACTCATGAATTGTTTAGGGATGTCCACCACATCGCAACAAAGAGGTAAACAATACAAAAGGTAAAGATAATCAAAATAACTGACAATTATATTAATGAATAGAAAACACACATATACAAATTGTTACATGTGAGATTATTTTTGAAATGAATCAGAAGTGAGATAGTTTGAATCTAAAGCTCAGTGGTGAAATGAATAAATTAAATATGAATATATAGGATGCAATGAAGAAAACAGCTTACACTGCATTTACATGACCACATAACGCAAGGAAGAACACGCTTACATGCATGGCATAATTGGTATTTCTGACTAGAGACAGAGAAATGGGTCATTTAAGTACCTGTGGTAATAATGAAAATGTCTGAGTTTTGTTATTTTCAGGGGTAAAGCAGAACCGTACCAACTTTCCACAGCAGCAGTCGGAAGAAAGTTAGAAGTTAACATCACTGGATAAGTTAAGGCAAGTTTCTGGTTGAATTGTTCACAGAATCATGTGTCCATGAACCTGGAAAACAGGCCCTAGCTCCTGGCTGAAGACTAGGAGTGCTTTATTTAAGGTGGGAGATCAAAAGTCTGGGTTAGTAATTCGGGGAAGGAGAAAACTGACTCTTTAACTGGAGAATGGGAAAGTGTCTGTGAGACTGTGAAGCCATATATGCAAAATAGCACACACAAACATACGCAATGAAGATCGGCTTGCTACTTGTATGAGTGATAGAATGGTGTGAATGTTGAATAAACTGATTAAACTAGTTTAAAAGGGTGACTTAGCAGTGCTTTTGCACTGAGTGATCAGAACAAGTGATTAGTATAGAAAGAAAATGAAAATAATTGAATAGTGGCATGAGGTTTAAAAAAAAAGTATTTCTTTTGCCAAGTTAAATTGTTGAGATATGGCTGAGTATGGAAAAAGTTTGAGAGCTTGTGTGAATGTGGACAGAGGAGCTTGCTGTGTGTGTGTGATTGAGGCCTTAAAGGAGGGGTAGATTGTTCAGAGGTGCAAATTTGATTAGGAGGTTTATAAATTAGTGTTGACACATTGTTGTAAGGTGTTAGGTTGAATCTGAGTATGGTAAAGTGCTTAACCGGGGTTATTGTTGTGTACGAAACGGTGTAGCTTTTGGCGAGGTTTTCGGTGTGTTGAATGGGTGAAATTTAAGATTGTTTTAGATTTTTGAGGCTGTTGTTTTATTTCCATAGAGGGAGTTTTGATAAACATGGACATGTCTAAAAGGGCCCATAGTTTCTATAACAGTGCACTTAGAAAAAACCGGTCAGGTGATTTTGTTTTGTGTTTTGATGAGCTAATAATCAGCTCTCTTTTTCTCATTTTTGTTCTAAGCAGGCCTGAAAAAGAGTGGATAACAGCGCTGACAAAGTAAAAGGATTGCCGCGAGCCAATCCAGTCCAAAAGCAGAAAGAACTATTTTCTTAAAAACAAAGTAAAACAAATAAATGAGTTGATGTTGCTGAGAGTGAAGACTGAATATTTGCGAGATAGTCTCCACTGTCAGCAAGACCTGATGTTAATGCATGTGAGTGAATGTGTGTAAATGGATGGTGACTGGACGGACGAGGCAGACCATAGGTTGGACCGACTGGACACTGACAAAAGACTGGACTAAGGTTGGACACATGACTGATAATTGTTCTGTTTTAACTTTTGTTTTATAACACAGGTTGGATCATAAGTGGATAAACTGAGTATAAAAGGTGATGTTCTGGTTAACACACAGGTTTTGTTTCCAGGTCAAGGATGCAGGCTGTGGATGGAGCCAAGAAAGGATTTGACATGATGATTAATTTGATTTCATTCCTTAAATACAGGTTTGAAGGGCCGGAGCATGTATGCCTAATATGATAGGACTAACCTTTTTCTTTTAATTTCCTAAGCTCGAGTGAAGGATTTTGAGTTTGTAACACATGAGATGTGTCACAAAAAGGGGGGTGTTAATATATGCGATTAGCTACATGAAAGGTGCTCTTTTAGGGTTACTAAGCAAATGTCTACGTGACCTTTCTGAGTTCTGAGAATAACTCTGTTAAGTTGACAGGAAACACGTCGAGACAGCAATATAGGGCAAATATGTTTGAGCCTGTAATTAAATGTGGGGCTTGAAAAGAGGAAGCAAATTTGGTACAGGACGTACTTGAGATGATCAGACGAGAGAAAGGAGAAGAACAGAGCACAAATACACCGAGTTGTTTATATTACAAAGAAGATCAAAAGCTTGTTAGACACAGGTTATAATGGAAGCATAAAAGGGATGAGAGGAAATTTACATAACATAGAAATCCTGGAACAATTTGTAAATTGCCCAAACACAGTGTTCAGACCGGATAGGCGCTACCCGTTAAAGGGGGCGAAGAAATCAGGCCTAAGTTTGAAAAAATGAAATGGGTTAACTCGATAGAGGAGGTTTCCAAAGGTAGAGAAAATAATGTAGGACCTTTTACCAGGAGAAAGTTAATTGTATCTTTTACACTTTACAGTGTGCATTGAGGGAAGTCAGGAATAGTTTAAATTAGGATTGAAAAAATTAAACTAGGTGAAAAAGGGGGTGTAGCAAGTAGATTTAGGGCAGCTCACAGCCTGGCGTAAACGCAAGGTGCCGTCACACAGCTTAAGTTATTTGTTTGATTTATTTTATGACAAAATAATAAGGAAACATTGTTTATCAGTAATATTGTTTACAGGGTTCATATTGCATTGAACATGTTTGTCATCACATTCATTCTATTCACAGGTTTAGTTCATTTTATACACATTGCATATCTGTGCTTGTTTAGAGTTGATGTTCTATCCAAGAGGGTTTTAAGCTTCACTGGTGAGAGTGTCCAGGTGATACATGTTGAGGGATGATGAGAACATAGCAGGTGAATTGCATGCACGCTTACAAACACACATGATTTAAATATAGGCCAGGCCAAAGGCCTGGACTTGATGTAGCTTTCAACTTTACAGCTCCTAACTTGTAGGAATGGCGTGGAGTGTAATGAATGAATGCAAAACATGCTTACAGACACAATCATGACAGGGGTTTATTTTACAGGGTAAAGGTGGACCACAGGTTGCTTTGTTTCTGCTTAGCAACTACTGAGGTAAAAGGTGTTAAAGATAAATATGCAATAAGTGAATAGGAAATGTGTGAAGGTGAGCCGGGTGAAATAAAATGTCGTAGATAATGGAAACTTGTCTAACGGGCATTAACAGTAACTTTTGCATGTTATGTATATGCTTGAGGCCAAAAGAGGCGTAAATCCAGATAGAAAACTTTGAAGTGTGCTTTTTAGCGGAGAGTCAGGCTGACATGGGGATGGTGTGTATTTTACTGGGGTGGTGTTTAATAAAACTAAAAGCGTTGCTCACACACATAAAGAGTATTGAGATTGAATAAAGTTAATATAATGGATAGAGCCCAGAACAGGATAATATATAAGTGAAATCAAATGCAATGTATGATTTCACTTTTATTGGGAAAATAATTAGCCAAGAAATGTGTATTGAACTCCCCACATACTTTGAAACTGCGCAACTCTGAGTGGGCCATGTAATGAAGCAACTGTTACATATTTGCATTAAACTAGCCAACATAGACTCACCACCACATGATGTTGCCCTGCAGCGGGGGCAGAAAATCATTTGCAAACCAGGGATCTTATGTTGATTATCATATTCTTACTTATGTACACACACACACACAGAAGGGAAAAATTTCAAAACAAAACAAAAAACAACTTCGCTTAACCTGTCAAGCACAGGAGTAAAATAAAAATCTCTTTGGGTTCGGTTAAAATTTTTTTTAGTAAAAGTGTAAAAGGCCAAACCTAGGAGGTTGGGCAACCCGGAAAGTCCCTCCAGTATCAGGAGTTAATAGTCAGGAAACATTCTTCACTTTAACGTTTTTTTTTTTTTTTCTGAAAAACCACTGACTCATAGATGCAGACAGACATACAAGTGCACATACATCCAGATGTGCATTTAGACATTAAAAGTGTAGAGGCATGTACACACAGATTGGCAAACCGGTACAGAGTCTAGCTGAAGAGCTTAACAAAGTAGACGTGGCAGTAGGGTTTGTGATTTTGCCTGATATGATATTGGGAACCAACTTTGAATAATGACAGGGACCTGAGATGAACACAGTAAGTTAGTAAGGTGTAGCAGAGAAAGGTTGTTTGTTTTCTATCCCTTACAGGAGAAGATTTCCACTAGAGAAGGACCCAGAAAAGGAGCAGAGACCACTTAAGTATGAAGTGTTTTCAAGTGGGAGCTGGTGTTTTATTGCTGGACCACCTAGAGGACATGAGGTTGTCTGATTTGCTGAGTCAGGGGGCGGCTAGAGAGGGTCAGAGCGAAGGTAGTGGACCTGGGAATAGTGTAGTGACGTCTTTGGAAGACGTCAAGAGAGGGAATTGTGGAATTACAGAGATTATTTTACATAACCATCATCTTATCATTGCAGTAATTATCATTTCATCAAAGTGTTTATTGAAGCTGCTGGCATTATGTTATAATTTATATTATAGGGGTTATCATAATCAAATATTAACATGTTTATTACAGGTGCAGTTATAACTACTTTAAAATGATTGAGTTAAATATATGTATCATAATTCATATGTTGAGTATATTGTTACAGTAAAAATTAGCTGAGCAAAGGCCTGAATGTATTCAGCTTCTTGTGGTATTTGAGTTTGCTTAGTTACAGGTGACGTAAGGATGTTCAGCCCATGGTGACTTCAAAGGCCTTAGATCATCACCATATTCTTAAGAGTATGCCACAAGGAGGAACCTCTATGTTGCAGTTAATTCTTAAAATACATGAATGTTCTGTACATGCAAATTATGTGCTTGTAAACGCATGAGGGGGCGTCATAATACCCTGATGTTATAAAAGCAATCTGAAGTGTATTTTTGGTTGGGGATTTACAACTGATGGTTTCCAGTTTACATCTCCCCACGCTGCGTGTATTCATTAAAATCAATTGTTTGAACGGCCTTTTCTGGACTATCATTGTTTTACTCTCGTCCTCAATTTTGGACCCGTAACAGACTAAAGATCCGCATGCGGCTCCAGAGCCGCAGGTTGCCGACCCCTGGTCTAGGGTGTTGATCATTTTCCTAAATCCCTCGTTTTGCACAGTGTTGATGGGAGCCATATCTTTGGTCAGGTGATAAGTAATAGCCTCCGTAATTTCTTTGTGCCTGCGGGAGTTCGACGTGTATAGGGAAGCGCTGTATAAGGTTCCTGTAGAAAAGCCTGTGTTAGGGTGAACTACATTACCCAGCAGCCTCTGGGCAGTGATGGGATTCATGGGATTTCGGAGCTGGATGGTGTTCGTTCGTTCCTGGGCTGGCGATTGAGGAGAGAGCTGCTGGGAAGGGAAGCAAATAGCCCATCCTGTATTTGTTGGGGATGGTGTGCGTCAATTAAAAGTGAGTTCATGTTCCATGCTCAAGAAGTTTACCCTGCTACTTGTGTGTATTGGGTTTAGTGGCCGTTAGCATATGTGCTAGTTAGCGATAGCTATTACAGCCCAGTTATTTGATTGTTTTGGGCTTGTTCTTGCTCTGTTTGGTCCACCTGCCAATTGATGTGAATTTGTACACTGTAACAGCGCTGCATTACGTAGTGGTTAAGTAGGGGGCTGACTGTTTACTAGGTGCATCATCATAAGTGGGTCATCTCTTGTGTTGGAGTGCCCTCTTGTGGCGCCTTTTGGGTAGTGCCTCAGTAAATGTGAAACCGTAAGTGATATCAAACTGATTTGTGGTGGAGGGATTTGTTACCAGTTTTCCTAATCTTTGATCCGTATTCATGCCTGTTCTATTATTGTTCTGTTTCCTATGCCCTGTTCTTAATCATAGAAACCACACCATATCACCCCTCCACATCCTCCTACTGTATGCCATACCTTCCTGTACCATCCATCTGACCGCCAATAAACTCCACCTGTGGTAATCTAATCCCTGGATGTCAGCCTCTCCTTCTGACCGAGGATAGTTACTATTGCAGCACACCCCAGCATTAAACTGACGTACACCATTCTGTACAAAGTGGTCCTTCGAGCCGGATGTGCTGCACCTGCATGACATGGCTGCCTCCAGAGATCAGGATGATGCACAAAGTCCCCGTCCTAGCAGGAGCCATCGAATCCCTGGACATCTGGAGGACTATGAGTTGTCCTACCGTACCCGTGGGCCAAGGCTGTCACCCAATCTAACAGAGGAGGTTATGATGGCACCGTCAAACTCCCACTACACAAGGAGGCCGGATGTGGAGGAGATAAGATGGCGAAGAATGGAGGATTGTCTGATTAATATCCAGCATCAGATGCGATCTCTGCAAGTGACTGTAGCAGAGTCCCGTGACCTTAACAAACGGGTGCAGCGACTAGAGCAGCTCACCCCTCCAGTGCCAAAGGGGCCATTAATGGAGGTGGAACCAATGGCTTCAGCTGTCTCTACACCAAATCCTACGGAGAGGGAGCCCAAATCGATTCAGGAGGGGGAGAGAATTACAGAGCCCGTCCTTGTGATGTCAGCTCCTTCAGCCCTACTCCCTGGCACTTCCACTGCACCCGTTGGGCCACCCACAGAGCTCTCTATGGATAGATCAGCGTCTGCTCCGAGATTCACTTCACCATGTCCTGACTATCTTCTCACACCAGTGCATCCAGCAACTCCTGCTCCACCTGCTGTAGCCAGCACTGCAGCTCCACCAGCAATACAGATGTCTGGGCCTCCTGTGCCATCGCAGACACCTCAACCAGACCCTCCCTTAGTGGCCCAGCCGGCCACTATGCAACCTTCTACTGCAAAGGAGGACGTCACTCGGGGTTTCCAGCCATGGATCCCCCCACTTCGCCCTCTGCCTCAACAGCCTCGATATGCTTCATTCCAACCTGTGCTAGCTGCACAGGGACTTAGACCTCCACCAGGTATGTCCCCAGCAGTAAACCACACGAGTTCAGAACCCAGTATGTTGGAAATGGTGATTGCATCCTCCTATGGCCTCCCTAAACCTAAGCTCACTGTTTTCAGTTCTGGGAAGGAGAGTGACTTTGCCTTACTGAAGAAAGGACTGGATAGTGTTCTTGGGCCTCACAAGCACTTGTCCGAGGATTACAAGTATCAGATCTTGCTAGATCACTTGAAGTTCCCAAGTGCATTCCAAGTGGCTAAACGCTACATCCATGACCCAACTCCATATACTAGTGCAATGAGGGCTCTTGAGCAGAAGTACGGCCAGCCAAGACAACTGGTACAGAGTGAACTCAGCGCCATCCTGTGCACACCACACATAAAACCAGGTGACTCACAAGCCTTTGAAGCTTTCTCCCTGTCAGTTGCCAGTCTAGTGGGGATGCTTACCACGATGGACGGGGTGGCAGAGAGTGAACTCCACTGTGGATCCCACGTAGACCGATTACTCACCAAACTCCCTCTGAGTTATCGGGATAACTTTGCAGAGTACTGCCTTAACCGAGGGATCCTGCGGCCCGGATCAAATCGCACTTATACCCTCTACGATCTAGCCGAGTGGTTGGAGCGCAAGACCCAAGCAATGCAGGTCTCCCGACGGGCCACGGAGCTGTATGCCTCAGAGAAGCCCTGGTTGGAGGGGAAAGTCAGTAGGCACTTGGAAACAAAACCCAAACCCAAGTTGGCCTCTGTGTATTATGGACCTGAAACCACGGCCACCAAACCACCTGCTGTGGCCCATCCAGGTCCAAAGAATGTTGCAATGCAGAAGAAAAGAGAACGTTTCAAGCCTTACTGCCCTTTCTGTGAAGGGACAGAGCATTATTTGAGTGGATGTAATGAGTTCTCCCGGCTGGATGTGGCTGCGGTTGTGGACTGGATCAGAGACAAGAATAAATGTTGGAGGTGTGGCAGGAACCATTCTGCTGACAACTGCATGCTCAAGAAACCCTGCAGCACCTGTGGTGAGCAACACCTCCTTGTATTACATGGCCTTGCCAAGGCTAAAGAGCAGAACCCCAGTATCCTGACCATGTGCACAGCATCCAGTGTCATCTATGTTGACCATTCCAGTCACTCTGGGAGAGTGATGTTGAAGGTGGTAAGAGTTCAACTCCACAATGGGAAAAAAACCATGGACACCTATGCTGTGCTGGATGATGGTTCAGAGAGAACCATAATATTGCCTGCTGCTGTAAAGTTCCTCGGCCTAGCCCCAACAGACGAGACTCTGGCCCTCCGAACCATCAGGCAGGATGTCCTGCAGCTGCATGGGGGAAGCCTATCATTGGAGGTGTCCACTAAAGCTAAGCCGAAGGTGAGGCATCAAATACTAAATGCATTCACAGCAGAACAACTGGCTCTGGCAGAGCAATCTTGCCCGGTGGAAACACTCAAAAGGAAGTACAGTCACCTGCAACGACTTCCCCTCACAGGTTTCAGCAAGGTGAAACCTATGATCCTGATTGGATCAGATCACCCGCACCTTATCACTCCGGTATGCCCAGTGATTCGTGGACCACCTGGAGGGCCAGTAGCAGTCTGCACGGAGCTGGGGTGGGCGCTGCAGGGACCTGCCAAGAGTCTTCCACATCCAGCGGCTGGACAGGCATGCTTGCACTCATCATTCATCCCACAGACATCAGAGCTCTCCAAGGATGTTGAGAGGCTATGGCAGCTTGACGTCCTCCCTTTTAGGAATGAAAAGGAGGTTACCAGGTCCAAGGAGGACCAGCAGGCAATCGACATTCTTGAATCCAGGACAGTCCGAGTACAGGTAGAGGGAGTCCACCGATATGCTACTCCCTTGCTGCGCCGCGCAGGGTTTCCTCAGGTGAAGGCACCTGAAGGGGCTGTCATGGCTCTTCTGAGAGCCAATGAGCGTCGGCTACGCAAGGACCCCAGCAGAGCACAGACATACAACGAAGAGATCAAAAAGCTGGAGAAGGCAGGCTATGTGGTAAAGCTGACTCCGGAGGAGGTGCATGGTTCCACTGAATCCTGGTACATTCCACACCATCTTGTGCATCACAACAACAAAGCCCGCCTAGTCTTCAACGGCTCCTTCCTGTACCAGCAAACTGCCCTTAATGACCTCCTGCTGCCAGGCCCCACGCTTAGCCCCTCACTCCTTGGTGTGTTAATCCGATTCCGCCAGCATGCTGTGGCCATAAGCGGTGACATAAAGGCCATGTTTCATCAGGTGCGCCTGCTTCCCGAAGATCAGCCTCTACTTCGCTTTCTGTGGAGGGATGGACAGCAGGAGCGCCCACCTGATGTGTATGAATGGCGAGTGTTACCATTTGGTACAACCTGCAGCCCCTGCTGTGCCACTTACGCTTTACAGCGGCATGTGCGAGACCACCGTGAGGGGAATGAGGAGGTGTATGAGTCTGTCCATACAGCTTTTTATGTCGACAATTGTCTGCAGTCTCTTCCGACTCCCTGCCAGGCTAAACAGCTACTGGACCAAATGAGACAGCTACTGGCCAGGGGAGGATTTGAGATACGGCAGTGGGCTAGTAATGTGCCAGAGGTGGTGTCCCACCTGCCTACTGCGGCCCGTTCTGACAGCTGTGAGCTCTGGCTGACCTTTAACCAAGCTGATCCACAAGAGTCGATGCTTGGGTTACGTTGGCATTGCCCCACCGATACCTTGGGGTACAAGCATCGCCCAGTCTCCTACGCAACACCAACTCTTCGCAATGTGTACAAGGTGCTTGCCAGCCAGTATGACCCTCTAGGGTTTATCATTCCCTATACCACTAGAGGGAAGATTCTTGTACAATCGATGTGGCAGAAGGAGATGGGCTGGGATGAACCCATCACTGGTGTCCTTCGTGCCACCTGGGCAGAATGGGAAAAGGAGCTGCCGTACCTGCAGAACATTACCTTACCGAGGTGTTATGTGCCACCTGCTACAGACTCTCCGAGTTGCACGTTTGAGCTGCACGTGTTCTGTGATGCCTCCGAGAAAGCGTATGGATCTGTAGCTTATCTGAGGACCACAGATTGCCACGGACATGCCAGCACTTCATTCCTGTTGGCCAGATCCCGAGTCGCTCCTCGGAAGAGATTGTCCATGCCTCGGCTCGAGCTCAGTGCTGCTCTCACTGGAGCGCAGCTTGCCAAGACTCGCCAAACTGAACTTACCATACCCCTGCAGAATACCATCTTGTGGACTGACTCTACTACCGTGCTGAGTTGGTTGCAGTCAGATTCCTGCCGGTACAAGGTCTTTGTCGGGACTCGAATTGCTGAAATCCAGGAGCTCACCAGTTCTCATCAGTGGAGGTATGTCACGTCAGCAGAAAACCCGGCTGATGACATCACCAGGGGGAAGGAACTCTGTAGTCTTTCGGCAGACAGCCGTTGGGCTCAGGGCCCCGAGTTCTTGCAACAAAGTTCGGCACACTGGCCCTCCCAACCTACTGGTAGGGCTGAGACTACAGATGAGCTGCGCAAGGGGATGTTATGTGGGCTGGTCACAGTGGCCCAGACTCCTACTCCAGACCCTGGAAACTTCACATCTTGGGAGGAGCTTGTGGAAGCTACTTACTATGCGCGCCACGGGGCGGCTTCTCCTCCAATGACCGCCATTGATCGTGTGGAGGCCGAGATAGCCATTTTGAAGTCAGCTCAGTGTGACAGTTTTCCGGAGGAGGTGGTAGCTCTGATGAAGGGACGGACTCTGGCCCTGAATAGTCGACTTTGTTCGCTCTGCCCTGAGTATGATCAGGTTACTGGCCTGATAAGGGTTGGAGGACGCCTGAGACGTGCCGAAGGTCTGGACTCAGACACCATACACCCTATTGTGCTACCTCCCGAACACCCGGTAACTAAGCTCCTTGTCCAACACTTTGACACGATTCTGTTGCACCCTGGTCCAGAGCGCGTCTTTGCAGAGATACGGCGCGCTTATTGGATCATTAGAGGGCGACAAGTAATCCGGAGACATCAAAGACAATGTGCAGAGTGCCAGAAATGGCGGGGAGGCCTGCTTCCACCAAAATGGCTGATTTGCCGGCAGCGAGACTCCGGATCCACAAACCTGCTTTCTGGTCAACGGGAGTTGATTGCTTCGGTCCCTACACCATCAAGATAGGCCGGAGGCATGAGAAGCGCTGGGGCATAATCTTTAAGTGCCTAACCACCCGATGTGTACACCTGGATTTGCTGCCAAGCCTGGACTCAGACGCTTTCCTCATGGCTGTGCGAAGATTTGTCTCTCGACGGGGTACCCCATTTGAGATATGGTCAGATCAGGGCACTAATTTCCGAGGGGGTGCTCGAGAGTTACAGGAAGCTTTCTCTATGATGACGCCCATCCTTCAGGCACAGCTAGCAAAGCAGAGGATAACCTTTCATTGTAATCCACCGCATGCCCCCCACTTTGGGGGAGCATGGGAACGGGAGATAAGGTCGGTTAAGGGGGCACTCCAGGTCATCCTGAAGAATCAGATTGTGACGGAAGAAGTCCTCTGCACGGCTCTCCTTGAAGTAGAAGGGATCCTTAATGCGAAACCTCTTGGTTACGCATCCTCGGATATTGCTGATCCTGACCCCATTACACCAAATCTCCTGCTTATGGGGCGGCGGGACGCTTCACTGCCGCAGGTGATTTACGGACCAGGGCATTTTATCACCAGTCGAAGATGGAAACAAAGCCAGGTAATTGCTGACCACTTCTGGAGCCAGTTCATTCGGAGGTACCTCCCAGGTCTTCAGCTCAGACAGAAATGGCGTGATCTGACACCCGACCTCGCTGTAGGTCAGGTTGTCATGATCGTGGACTCGCAACTGCCCCGGTCCATGTGGCCAGTTGGGAAGATTTCAAAGGTGTTTCCCGGAGCAGATGGTGTAGTGCGTTCGGCGGAGGTGCAAGTAAAGGATCATACTTACATACGACCAGTTGTTAAGTTGGTCACCCTGCCTCAGATGCCAGAGGAAGAGACCTCCGCATAGTACAACACAGACTTTTTGTAATGATGTGTATTTGTTGCACAAATACAGGGGCGGCTGTAGAAAAGCCTGTGTTAGGGTGAACTACATTACCCAGCAGCCTCTGGGCAGTGATGGGATTCATGGGATTTCGGAGCTGGATGGTGTTCGTTCGTTCCTGGGCTGGCGATTGAGGAGAGAGCTGCTGGGAAGGGAAGCAAATAGCCCATCCTGTATTTGTTGGGGATGGTGTGCGTCAATTAAAAGTGAGTTCATGTTCCATGCTCAAGAAGTTTACCCTGCTACTTGTGTGTATTGGGTTTAGTGGCCGTTAGCATATGTGCTAGTTAGCGATAGCTATTACAGCCCAGTTATTTGATTGTTTTGGGCTTGTTCTTGCTCTGTTTGGTCCACCTGCCAATTGATGTGAATTTGTACACTGTAACAGCGCTGCATTACGTAGTGGTTAAGTAGGGGGCTGACTGTTTACTAGGTGCATCATCATAAGTGGGTCATCTCTTGTGTTGGAGTGCCCTCTTGTGGCGCCTTTTGGGTAGTGCCTCAGTAAATGTGAAACCGTAAGTGATATCAAACTGATTTGTGGTGGAGGGATTTGTTACCAGTTTTCTTAATCTTTGATCCGTATTCATGCCTGTTCTATTATTGTTCTGTTTCCTATGCCCTGTTCTTAATCATAGAAACCACACCATATCACCTCTCCACATCCTCCTACTGTATGCCATACCTTCCTGTACCATCCATCTGACCGCCAATAAACTCCACCTGTGGTAATCTAATCCCTGGATGTCAGCCTCTCCTTCTGACCGAGGATAGTTACTATTGCAGCACACCCCAGCATTAAACTGACGTACACCATTCTGTACAGTTCCCGTTATTGATGTTTGGGTGGTTGACCGGGACAGATTTTCTCCTGTCACTTTCTCATCATCCCTGACGTGTTCTCCGTTGTTTCTTTCCTGCCAATTTGAGCATCACATGGCACAGCTTCTGTATCACGTGGTATAAGGCTCCGCCCTTGTCATTTGTTGAGCAGGAAGAGTGAGCGCTTGTTTTCATGCAGGTTATGTCCCGGATCAAAATGCGGTACAATCGTCGTCGTCTTTTTTTTTCTTTTTTTTTAAAATCGTTGTCATTTGGAAATGAGATCGCACATAAGTATGAATCGAGATCGCGATTTTCTAACGATTAATCGTGCAGCCCTAGTTCCCATGCCTCCTCTGTTCCACATTTGTCACTCCTGTCTCCATGTCCCTTTTCTGTCTCCTCTGTCTGTCTTATTCCCATGCCTGTTTCTCCCTCAGTCCCAGTGTCAAGCCTGTGTGTCTTAGTCTGTGTCTCAGTGCGTTTCCTGTTTTCTCTCGTCCTGGGTTCAGTGTGTTTCGTTTTCCTTCCCCTGCCTTGTTAAGTTTCGCTCAATTCCACTGCTGAGAGTAAAGAGACCTTTCTAACTGTCATTCATGGCCCCGAGTCTGTAAATAAAATGCCTGAGTGTCACATGTCTGCTGGTAATCTGAGTGTGCTTTTCCCATCTGTAAACCTGAGTCAAGTAGCCACCGGCCTCGTTTTCTGAAGATGATTATTGTAAGTCTGTGCATTCGCCCAAGAGAGCAAATGCTGTGATTTCTGTTTTTGAGCCTGGGAATAGTAAAGACGTGTGTTCAGTTCCAGAGTTAGCAAGGACTGAAACTGTGTTTACTGCTCCAAAGTTTAAGCGCAGTAATGAGTGGGTTTCTGTGCAGCTAAGCAACGACGTGGTGTCTTTTAAGGCTGATGAAGTCTCAGTGTGTTGTTGCATTTTTCTATTCCTGAGCCAATCCTGAGCCCACCCCCTGTGTTAATGACACCACCTATCTCAAGACTATTAGGTGTGCTGGTCAAAGAGCTAATTCAGAGACTGTAAATTTTCCACATCAACCTGCACTTCCTCAGGATTGTTTTGCTCGGCCTCCCGGTCGACGCCCTAAACCGTTTCATCTCCACCACCGGCCACATTGTTGGCCTCCTAAACTGCTAGTCCCTTGTTTTGGGTTCTTGAGAGTCCTCCTTACAGGCCCACTTCCACTTGCCCGGGTCAGGTTTAACTGTGTTTTTGTTTGGTCAAGTTGTTTGTTGGGTGGTCATGGTCCAACCTCTGCCTGCCACACACGGATACAACAACTTCTGCAAATTTTGAAGTTACACTTTGATTGAAGTTCAACATGATATCACAAAGTTCATGGTTCACAGGAGTTCATGGTTAACTCACAAAACAAGCCACATCATCAGCCCTCCATCACCGTGCAGGAACCTTTTCATGATATGCTAATTTTTTGAGATAGGAATTTTTGGGTTTTCATGAGCTGTATGCCAAAATCATCAATATTAAAACAATAAAAGGCTTGAACTACTTCAGTTGTGTGTAATGAATCTAAAATATATGAAAGTCTAATGTTTATCAGTACATTACAGAAAATAATGAACTTTATCACAATATGCTAATTTTTTGAGAAGGACCTGTAGATATAATCCAGCTGATGTGGGAGAACTACATATGACACTTTAATGCAGCCATGAATCTGACTGATTTCTTTCCATTTTCAAAGGTTGATGCATCAGTTAAAGTCCTTAAAAAGCTCAGAAATAAAGCGAAAGGTTGGTTAAAGCAAAGAGAGGCACTGGCAGCATTTAAGACACTAAACAAGAGAAACAGATCAGAGAACATCAGACTGAATAAGTGGAATAAAGTGAAACAGAGAACTAACGCTCCCTAAGAATGGAGCTGTCAGAGGAAGAGAGCAGCAAACTGAAAGTCTCTGTTAGCTGCAGAGCTCTGAAACTTCACATAGCTTTGGATGATAACATGGAGAAAGGATGTGGAGATTTTCACAGTTCTGCTAGAAATCATCTTCTAGTTATTGTGACTCAGATATGACTGATTATAGATGAGGACCAAAGAAGGTTTTTACTGAGATTTGAACTGACTTAGCCTGTGTTTTAGCCACATGCTAAACAAACACATGTTCAGAAACTAGAAGATGTTACCTTTCAGATGAAGTCTCACACATGAACTTTGCTCCTACAGTTCATCTGCTGAAGCTTTTACATTTGGCTGGAAATCAAATAAAAACCAAAACAGCCACAAACATCAGACATGCTAAGGCAAGGCAAGGCAAGTTTATTTATATAGCACAATTCAACAACAAGGTGCTTCAAAGTGCTTTACAGAGACATTAAAAACAAAAACAAATAAAAAGCATGATTCAAATTTGATTAAAACAAGCAAGCAAGCAAGTAAGCAAACAAACAAACAAACAAAACTGTATATAAAATCAAATATCAAAACAGTAGATAAAATCAGTAGTTAAAAAGTAGGTTTTGAAATTTAAACTTAAGTGTGGATTTGGTGCTTTATTCAAATGCAGCTGAGAATAGGTGAGTCTTCAACCTGGATTTAAATAAACTGAGTGTTTCAGCTGATCTGAGGCTTTCTGGGAGTTTGTTCCAGATATAAGGAGCATAAAAGCTGAATGCAGCTTCTCCGTGTCTGGTTCTGACTCTGGGGACTGATAACAGACCGGATCCAGATGACCTGAGGGATCTGGAAGGTTCATACTGGGTCAGGAGGTCACTGATGTATTTCGGTCCTAAACCATTCAGAGCTTTATAGACCAGCATCAGAACTTTAAAGTCTATCCTCTGACGGACAGGCAGCCAGTGTAAAGACCTCAGAGCTGGACTGATGTGGTCCACTTTTTTGGTCTTAGTGAGGACTCTAGCAGCAGAGTTCTGAATGAGCTGTAGTTGTCTGACTGATTTTTTAGGTAGACCTGTAAAGATGCTGTTACAGTAATCAAGCCTACTAAAGATGAATGCATGGACTAGTTTTTCCAGGTCCTGTTGAGACATCAGATCTTTTATCCTTGAAATATTCTTGAGGTGATAGTAAGCTGATTTTGTTATTGTCTTAATGTGTTTTTCTAAGTTTAGGTCTGCATCCATCACTACACCCAAATTTCTCGCCTGGTTTGTGGTTTTTATTTGTATAGATTGAATTGTGGCACAACCAGTCATTAATTTCCTCAATGCATTTACCAAGAGCCTGTACAGCGTCTCGGTCTCCTGGTGACATTGTGATATATATTTGTGTGTCATCTGCATAGCTATGATAGTTTATTTTGTTGTTCTTTATAATCTGTGCCAGTGGGAGCATGTAAATGTTAAACAGAAGGGGTCCCAAGATGGAACCTTGGGGAACTCCACATGTGATACTTGTCTGCTCAGATGTGAAGTTACCTATTGATACAAAGTATTTTCCTGTTTCCTGAACCAGTTTAGTACAGTTCCTGAAAGACCTCCCCAGTTCTCCAGTCGTTTGAGTAATATGTTGTGGTCAACTGTATCAAATGCTGCACTGAGATCCAGTAAAACTAAGACTGACATTTTTCCACTGTCTGTATTCAGACATATGTCATTAAACACTTTGGTCAGAGCGGTTTCAGTGCTGTGGTTCTGTCTAAAACCTGACTGAAAGGCATCATAGCAGTTATTCTGTTTTAAAAAGTAATTGAGCTGTTGAGAAACTGCTTTTTCAATAATCTTACTTAAAAATGGGAGATTTGAGATCGGCCTGTAGTTATTCATTTGTGTCTTGTCAAGATTGTCCTTTTTCAGTATTGGTTTAATTACAGCAGTTTTTAGTGATTCTGGAAACACACCTGATATTAAAGAAAAGTTGACGATCTGTAACAGGTCTGACTCCAAAGTCTTTGAGACCTTTTTGAAAAAACTTGTTGGCAGGACATCTAAACAGCAAGAGGAGGAGTTCAGTTGACCTAAGATGTCCTCCAGGTCTTTGCTGTTAATAGGGTGAAACTGTTTGATGGTGTTTAAACAGTTGTTCGGTGGACACAGTACATTTCCTGGATCTGCTGTTGATGTATTAATTGCTTGTCTAATCTTTTGGATTTTTTCTGTGAAGAATTTGGCAAAGTCATTGCAGGCCATGGTTGAATGAAGTTCAGCTGCCACTGACACAGGAGGGTTTGTTAGCCTGTCAACTGTAGAAAATAAGACCCGAGCGTTATGACTGTTTTTGGTGATGATGTCAGAGAAGTAGGACCTCCTTGCACTCCTCAGTTGTAAGTTATAATTGTGAAGTTTCTCTTTATAGATGTCATAATGAACCTGGAGGTTTGTTTTTCTCCATCTGCGCTCAGCTTTCCTACACTCTCTTTTTTCATTTTTCACCAGTGTGGAGTTTCTCCATGGAGACTTTTTCCTTCCAGAGATAACCTTCACCTTAATGGGAGCAATAGTGTCCATTACATTTAACATTTTAGCATTGAAGCTATTGACGAGCTCATTGACTGAACCTCTGGACAGGTCAGGTGTTAATGGGAAGACCTGGTTAAAGATCTCACTACTGTGTTCAGTTATACACCGTTTTGTGATCACTGCTGTTGATATATTTGTGTGGGCTGAGATTTTACTTTCAAAGAAAACACAGTAATGGTCAGACAGGCCCACATCAGACGCAGTAACGTTTGAAATGCTCAGGCCCTTGGAGATCAGTAGGTCAAGAGTGTGTCCTCTATTATGTGTGGCCTCTGTTACGTGCTGAGTCAGCCCAAAGTTGCCCAGAGTGTTACTCAGGTCTTTAGTCCCTTTGTCCTGAGGGTTGTCCACATGGATGTTAAAATCCCCAACAATAATTACACAGTCGAAATCAACACAGATCACAGACAGCAGTTCACTGAGGTCATTAAAAAAGTCTGTGCAGTATTTGGGAGCCCTGTAAACATTAAGAAACATAACTTTGGATGGGGCCTTCAGCTGTAAAGCCACATATTCAAAAGACTGAAAACTTCCAGGAGATACCTGCTTACATTGAAATGATTCATTAAATAAGACAGCAACCCCTCCTCCTCTCCTGCTCACCTTGGCCTCACTGATAAAACTGTAGTTAGGAGGGGTCGACTCGATGAGAACAGCTCCACTGTTACTTTGGTCCAACCAAGTTTCAGTTAAAAACATAAAATCAAGGCTGTGCTCGGTGATTAAATCATTAATTAAAAATGTTTTCCCAGCTAAAGATCTAACGTTTAATAAAGCCAACTTAAGTGTTTTTAGAGGTATTATTTGCCCCCTCGTGTTTGGGAGCAGTCTGTGGCACACAAGGTATGTTTACTATAATTTAAGATCTTTTAGAGTGCAGCTCTCTGTGTTTTGACCAGGCCACATGTCTCCTTCTGTCACCTAAAAGTACAGAAATTTTAAAACCTTCTAATAAACAGGGTCCCAGCTTCTCCTGGGAAAAGTCACCACTGCCATAATCCTCGCAGCCCGGACCCTCCACACATCACACATCAGACTGCGGAGACAGGGCATGAAGGTGGTAAGGAGGAACTAAGGGGGCGAGGCTGGGCAATGTAACTTCGATTGCTCTGTTGAGGGCGGGGCCCGATGGCGAACCTTTGGCTGCTCTGGTGGGGGTTTATGGGGGACAAAAAGGGATTGGGCCGGGGCGTAGATCTGAGCCCAGCATTGACCCGCTCCATCATCTCCTCAGTGAATTTCAGGTGTGGGGAGGAGGGAGAAAGGGAGGGGAGGAGGGTGATGGCCTGTCAGGGGTTTGGGGAACTGGGGAAGGTCGTGGTCCCTGGTCCTGGTCGTTGGTGTTGTTGAGAGAGTTGGAGGCGAGTAGGGACCCTCTTCTTGCCTCAGATGTCTCTCTTTTCTGAGGCTCTTCCCGGGTGGGGGCAGATGAAGCTCCTCCTCAAGGTTTCTGCTGGGCTTTGTCTGTTCTTGCAGTACTGTTTATTCCTCTTTATGAGATAAGTCCTCGTTTATCTCAGCCTTGGCACCAAGCACAGATGGATGACGTACGGAATAAAACAAGTTGGAGGTGAACAGTTTCACCCCAGACTTGTTAAAATTAAATCCATTTGCTTTAAACAGATGCCTGCATTCCCAAAAAATATTAAAGTTGTTGATAAAATGCACTGAGTGGTCAGTACATGCTGATATGAGCCATTTATTCAGTGCAAATTACCTGCTGAATCTCTCGTCTCCTCCTCTGACGGGTGGTACAGGTCCACTGATGAATACAGCTGCATTCAGAGAGTTTACAGTGTTTAATAATCCAGTAAAGTCCCGTTTCAGAACCTCCGACTGTTGTTTGGACACATCGTTTGACCCTGTATGCAGAACAATGTTTGTCACGGTTGGATATTCATCTGCAATTTGAAGAATTCTCTCCTTTAGGTTGTTGACCATATCCTTAGGAAAGCAGAGGACTTTAGTGTTCTTACCGCACATCCTTTGTACATCCTTTACGGCAGAGTCACCTACAATCAGAGTTTCAGGCCTAGCCTTTAGCTTTCCCTGTGGCCTTTTACTTTTCAACAGATTTTCAGACCTTACTTCGCTACTTTTAGATGGATGGTTGTCCGATATAGATCCAGGGTCCTTTGATAGTGGAGCAAATCTGTTCTGCAGTTTCACATTCAGTTGTTTTGGAGGTTTGTTGTTAACCTTCCTATTCACGGTTGTCCAGTCCTGTTTCCTCCCATATACAGGGGTAGAAGAGCTTCTCTGTCTCGTAGGAAGTGAAGGCCAGTTGGTTTCAGAGATTTCAGCTCGCTGTGCTCTGCCTGTGATACGTCCTCCCCCTTCCAAGAGACATGATTTATGTCTTGGTTTTGCACCAAGACAGTCCAAGGGGAGATTATTGCTTGAGGATTTATAATAATGCACAGAGTCTACTTTCTTGGTCATGTTATCTGTGCTCCTTAGCTGTGTATTAGCTTGCTCATCGCCATTGTTTTGAATCAAAGGCAAGGTTGTTTCATTTCCGCACAGTCCATTTACCTCCACGTTTACTTCTAAGCGATGAATTTTTGTCTCCAGTACTGCAATCTTCTGCAGGAGGCTGTGGTAGTCATCTGTGGAGAGGGAAGGCATCTTGTTGCTAGTTGGCCTAGCGGTTGGCACCTTTCCAGGCTATTGAGGCTGTTCGGTGCCCAGACGCTGTAATCAGGCTTCAGCTGTGTCTAGGCCACAGACACACGGAGCGCTGAGGATAAGGTAACTATAAAAATGTTGCTGTTTCTGTTAAGAACACTTTAGTCCTAATGATCTATAAGTGTCCAGAAGCTCTCGCAGGTAAGCTCATACAGAAAAAAGGGAAAAAATCAGCATAAAAATCAATAAAAGAAGCAAAGCATTTAAAGAGCAAAGAGAGGAAGCGTCCACACTCACAAAAGGGGGAGGAAGAACCTCCCCCTTTTGTGAACACTGTAACACTATTGGATGGAGCCCACTGAGACTGAACCACCATCACTGACCTCTGACCTTTGACCTGTATCTACAGCACTGACCTCTGACTTTCAGCTCCACTTGTTTCTCCATCAGGACGTTTCCCTCCCTGCTGTAGACGGGGCAGGTGTAGGTGGAGTTGTCTCCATCTGTGGGGTGTTTCAGGGTCAGACTGAGGTCTCCAGGTTCCAGTAAGTTTCTCTTCATCTTTGTTTGGTTCTTGTATTTTTCGTCCTGTTCTTCAGGCTGGTCAGAGCCGTTCTCATACACGTGGACCTTCCTGTTGTCTTTGTCCTTCCACTCCACTTTAGCATCTTTAGGCAGACAAACTGTGGTTTTGCAGATCAGCTGGACAGACTCCACCCCTGAATCCACCCCCACCCAGGGGACTGAGAGGACAACAAAGCACAACATGAGTGTCAAGAGATTTATTCTAAATAACACTTCTTCAGCTGAGAGTCAGAGAGGAGAAACGCACACTGCAGTTAGTTTACTTGCAAGCAAGGGCAGTCACAGCACCCGCACAGAAGTGAGAGACTCGCGCCCTGCCACTGCCCTGGTCTTTATTTATACATCATTGGGTGAGTGTGTGTGTGTGTGTGTGTGTGTGTGTATGTGTGTGTGTGGGGGGGGTCAGAGTGTGACCCCATAAAGACTTCCCTAAACCTGCTGGTCTGGAAGTCCAGCAGTTCATCTAAACAAAAGGCACTTAGTAGAGCAGGGCGATATGACCAAAAATATTTATCACGATATACATTTGAAAATTTGCGATAACGATATAACTGATGATATAATTGACACTAGACAAAATACTTTACAACTCCACAACTTTATTAGTGCAAAAAACCCCATCAATGTATTTTCACTTAAACAAGCAGCTGTTTTTTTATGTGCAATAAAGTTATATAAAAATGTAACAGTGTAAATTCCTTGCTGACAGTTTAACCAAAAGGCATTTCCAGTGGAAATTGGCCGACATATCCTCAGCATAACCATGTATAATATCCACAAAACTTAAAAAGAGGTTATACACACACAATACGGTAATATTATGTTGAAGCACAGTACGTATCACTCCGCGAGGCGCCTGCGTACGATAGCCGTAATGCTCCGACAATCCATCAAGCCGTGCGGCTTCGTAGCTTAGCAAAGTCGTACTAAAACATTTGACAGATTTTTGAGCGCCGTGTACCACATAAAATCGTTTCGAGGTCAGTAAACACAACCAGAATTCATACATAAGGCACACGGGATTATAAGGGGCACTGCCGATTTTCAGAAAAATCAAAGGATTGATTTTAAGTGTGCCGTATTTTCCAAACAACACGGTAATAACGATGGCCCACTAGCATGCGCTACCAAAAATAGTGCTTTGTTGTGTATCTGACGGACGAAAGTTAAACCAGTTCCACACCACTGAAGTTGCAGCATTTTTACAAACCAGTTCTGGTTCATCCGTTTCATTTAACGATCTAGTTTCGCTCTTCTCATTCTGCGTCGCCGCCATGTGCGTATGTAAACATAGGCACTGCGCATGCGCGTTTTACCCACATTCTATCGCGATATTTCATTTTCCTATCGTTGCCCAACATTATACCGGTATTACCGTGAACGGTATGATATAGCCCAGCCCTAGCACTTAGCCTAAAACAGACATAGATACGTTTATCCTACCATAAAACAATAAGAGAATGTATGCCCTTTTCCCATGCTCCCAGGATGTGGGTTTGAATGCCAGAACACTCTGGAATGCACCCAAAGCCTTTTGCAGCCTACTAAAGATCACACATCCTATCACTACACAATCTATTATACACCTCTAAGCATATATGGAAACTTATATCATTAAAAGATTATACTGACTACTAAGTACAATTTTCCATTGACAATGAGCTGTAGTAACATTTATAATAATCATCTGATGGCCTCCTTACAGTAAACTTATCTCTGTACTGCACCTCAGTGCTGCATTTGATAGACCAGAAAACGCTGACAATAAAGTAATTATGCTGCTGTTGTGGTTTCTGTCATATCCATCTCATAGATTCATGAGGATTCTTCCTCACTTACAAAAGTTAGTCGTGGAGTTCCAAAAGGTTCTGTACTGGGACCAGCTCTATTCACATTATAAATCTTTCTCTTAGGCATAATATAAGAAAACACTGTAACACTATTTTCACTGATATGCAGATGAAACCCAGCTTTATTAATCTATGATAAAAGAGAAGAGTTAAAGTACCAGCATGTCTTAAAGTCAACAACCTTGATGACCTCCAGTTTTTTTTAAATTCATACATAATTGAGGTTCTTGTACTTGACCATTAAAACCTGAGAAACAGGGTGATCAATGACTGACACAAAAGGAGGAACATTGACTGTCAGCACATGTTTCCATGTCCGCCTGCTGTTTACCATCACAGAAGAAGAACAGCTTGTCCACATGCAGCCTCTGTGTCAGATCAATGCAGTGAAGCACACACACTTTTTAGTAAAGTCATGTTGTGGAGCTGTTTCACTGATCAGTGACTGAGTCTGAAGGAGGTTTTCTGACTTCTGGAACAAACCTGGAAGTTTCTCTTCAGCTCTCTGTATCACCTGTTTGTAACTGTTACGTCCCTCTGCAGCCCCTAATCTCCTCAGTATGTTCAGCTGGTGCTAATTGGCCACACCTAGTCAGGTGTGGATAAAAGCATACTTGAGGCAGGCTTTCAGAAAGCTCACTTGTCGCCCCTTCCTGGAACAGCTTCACGGAAGGCGGAGAAGGAGACGCGCGGGAAGTTTGAAGGTGGACGTTACATACGGATTGAGTGGATTGATTGGTTTTTGGACTTTGGACTACGGACTAGGATCACGGATTGTGGCAGTTGGCATAAACTGGTATGTGACTGGATGGAATGGCGTCTCTGGTAGATGAGGACGATGATATGGATTTTGGTGACTGGACCCCGGTGGCTGGAGGGGGAAGATCAGGAAGAGGGAGAAGCAGGAGAGAGGGCGCGGGTTTGGTTGGGTCACAGACGAGTAAAAGAAGTTTGGAAGAGAACAGCTCGGATGAAGGGTCCAGGGTCGTGAGGAAGAAGACGGTAAGGGAGGAATTTAGGATAATTTTGAAATTCAGGAGGGAGGATGAGGGAATGCAGTTGAGCCCAATAGCGGTTTCCAGGGAATTGAAAAAGAAGTTTGGAGAGGTTCTTCTAGCTAAGGTTCTAAGGGATGGGAATTTGCTGGTTGTGGTCAAGTCAGAAGAACAGAAACACAAGGTGTTGAGTACTGAAAGTATTTGCAAAAAGATAGTACAAGAGAGACAGGTATTGGGAGACAGTAAAGTGACCAGAGGGGTGATTTCTGGTATCCCAGTAGAAGAGGATTTGGAGAAATTAAAGCGGTGTATTCAGGGGGGCGAGGTCAGCAGAGTAAAGCGACTGTTAAAAACTGTTAATGGGGAAAAGGTTAGTAGTTTGTCAGTTTTGTTGGAGTTTGAAGGTACTGTGTTGCCGGACAGGGTTAACATAGGGTGCATGAGCTTTCCTGTGAGAGTTTTTGTGCCACCGCCCCTTAGGTGCTATAAATGTCAGAGATATGGACACATTGCTGTAGTCTGTAAGGGGAAGCAGAAGTGTCCCAAGTGTGGGGGTGAGCACAGATTTGAGGAGTGTGGAGATAATGTTCTGGACAAATGCAGTAACTGTGGGAAGCAGCATAGGGTGAGTTTTGGAGGCTGTGAGGTAAGGAAGAAGGCCGTGGAGGTTGAGCAGGTCAAGGTTACTCACAACATAAGTTATGCTGAGGCAGTCAGGAGGGTTCAGAGGGGTGGAGATGGTCCGGGAAAAGATCAGACAGGGTTATCCCCGGAAGTTGTTAGTGTGCATAGAACTTACCCAGGATTGACAATGGAGAAGTTGTTTTTGTTCATTGCATATGTCATAAACTGTTCGGATCAAGTGAAGCATAAGATGGAGAAAAACCAAATAATAGTGAAGGGGGCAGAGAGGTTTTTCGGGATTAAGGACATATCCTGGGAGAACATGAATAAAAGACTTGGAGGGGAAGGGAGAGCAGAAGGATCAGGGGAGAGGGCGTTTTGATTATTTTACAATGGAATGCTAGAAGTTTGATCGCTAATGGTCAAGAGTTTAAAGGATTTGTTGAAAAATGCAAAGAGAAACCAGATATAATCTGTGTACAGGAGTCATGGCTGAAGCCTAATTTGGATTTTGTTATCAAAGGGTATGATGGTGTTCGGAGGGATAGGAAGGAGGGTAATGGCGGAGGTTGTGTAACATTTGTGAAACGAGAGGTTCAATATAGAGTGGTAGCAATTGGTAAGCTGTTAGAGTATATAGTATTGGAAATTTGGGGGGGACTTGGGAGCATTAGAGTGGTAAATTTTTATAATCCAGGTGGCAAGCTAATAGAAGTGGCAGAACTGGATGCGTATTTAAGGTGGAAAGTGATTTGATGTGGGGACTTTAATGCTAACAGTTCTTTATGGGGCTATAGTTGTGATCGGAATGGGGAAGTGATTGAGGGGTTGTTGGATTTGAAGAGTTATGTGTGTTTGAACGATGGGAGTGGTACTAGGGTTGATGTTAGAACAGGGATTGAATCGGCTATTGATCTAACGTTAGTGTCCGATTCATTAGCAGGATTATGTTCATGGGAGGTAATGAAACTTATGACAATAGGGAGTGATCATTATCCTATAAAGATTGAGGTGAGGCTGACCATTGAGAGACAGGTTACTGGGGGAGTGAAGAGATGGTGTTTTAGTGAGGTTAATTGGGATGTATTTAAGGTTCTCAGTGAACAGGAATTTCAAAAGGTTGATATGAATGTAGCGGTGGACGATTTGAATGACTCAATTTGTAGAGCCATTTTAGTGGCGGCAAGCAGGGTGATCAAGAGAAAAGGGAGTAGTGGGAAAAGGAAGATTGTGCCATGGTGGACAACGGAGTGTGATAAGGTGATTAAATGTCGTAATAAGGCTTTTAAGAAATTGAAGGGTAATCTTAGCTATCAGAATCTTGTTGAATTTAAGCAGTTGCAAGCCAAGGTAAGAAGAATGATTAAAAGTGCAAAGAGGGACTTCTGGAGGGGTTTTTGTAATTCAGTGGGGAGGGAGACGAAAATTCATAGTGTATGGGCAATGATTAGGAGGATGAATGGTTTAAAAAGGGAGTATGGTTATCCAATCTTGAAGATTGACGAAGTAACAGCAGTGAAGGATGAAGAAAAGGCTAACATGCTGGCAAAAGCGTTCGTTGAAATCCATAGCACAGGGAATGTTAGTGAAGAAGGGCGTAGGGGGAAGGACAGGACAATTATGGAGAATAGAGATTTGTTGGATATGGTGGAGGATACGGATGATCTTTTGAATATACCTTTTACTAAGTCTGAGTTACATCGAGTGCTCCGGAAATATAAGTTAACACAGCCAGGAAAGGATCAGGTGTGCTATATTATGTTGGATCATCTGAGCGAGTCAGCCAAAGAACAGTTAGTGGGGTTGTATAATAGGGTTTGGGAGGGTGGGATGCTGCCACAAAGTTGGAAAGAGGCTGTGGTGGTGCCTATATGTAAGCCAGGGAGGGATGGTACCAAGCCAGGTAATTATAGACCGATAGCTTTAACATCACATATTTGTAAAGTTATGGAGAGTATGATTAATGAGAGATTGATGTATTATGTAGAAAGCAGAGGGTTTATATCTAAATATCAAAGTGGATTTAGAAGGGGGCGATGTACTATGGATCCAATATTGTGTTTAGAGCATGAAATTAGGAGGGCTCAAATAAATAAACAGTGTGTGGTGGCAGTGTTTTTCGATTTAGAGAAGGCTTACGATATGTTGTGGAGGGACGGTTTGTTGATTAAAATCCGTAAATTGGGTATTACGGGGCGGATGTATAGGTGGATTTTAGATTTTCTAAAGGGTAGGCAGATACAAGTGAGGATTGGAAAGACTTATTCGGAGCGGTTTTCTGTAGAGAACGGGACTCCACAGGGGAGCATAGTGAGTCCTTTGTTATTTTCTATAATGATTAATGACGTGTTTAATGACATAGAGGGTGGGGTGGGATGTTCACTTTTTGCTGATGATGGAGCCTTATGGAGGAGAGGAAGGAATGTTGGTTTTATTGTAAAGAAGTTACAGGAAGCGGTTGGTAAAGTGGAAGAATGGTCGTATAGGTGGGGATTCAAGTTTTCAGTTGATAAGACTAAGACAATGTTTTTTACAAGGAAGAGGGTTAATGAGGAAATTAAACTGAAGCTATATGGCATAGGATTAGAAAGAGTGAGAAAATTTAAGTTTCTGGGGTTGTGGCTTGATGAGAGGTTAACTTGGGGTGCGCACGTTCAGGAATTGGTGGATAAGTGTAAAAAAGTTTTGAACATTTTGAGGTGTTTGGTTGGGACGGATTGGGGAGCGGATAGGGAGTCCCTGAGGGCTATATACACTGGATTGGTAAGGTCAACGTTAGATTATGGTTGTGTGGCATATAATTCGGCAGCAGACACTTCTCTTAGCAAGCTAGATTTGATTCAGTATCAGGTGTTGAGACTTTGTACAGGGGCATTTAGGACAACTCCCACTGTAGCCTTGCAGGTGGAAATGGGGGGAAATGCCACTAGGGTTGAGGAGGGACCAGCTTACATTGACATATTGGGCAAACTTACAGGGTCAGGAGCCGGGTCATCCTACATTAGATGTACTTAGACCTTGCTGGGAGAAGGGCAGGAGAGAGTTAAAGAGCTTTGGATGGGTGGTGGGGGGGAAGAGCAAGGGATCTTAAATTGGATCACTTGGACATATGTCGGCGAGTGCCGAGGCCTGCAATCCCTCCATGGATACTTCCTGAAGCAGCTGTAGATTTTTCTTTGTTGCGCCAGAAGAGTAAGGACGGGGCAGGCGGTCTAGACTCGAATATGGTTCAGGGTTTCATAGATCAGTATTATGGGTATGTGCAGGTATACACGGATGCTTCAAAGAATCCAGCTAGTCAAGTGGGGGTGGCAGTAGTAATTCTGGACTTTATGGTTAAAATAGGGAAGAGGATTAATAATGGATTGTCTGTGTTTACAGGAGAAATGATAGCGATTCTATTAGCAGTGCAGTGGGTGGAAGATTTGAGGCCATTGAAAACAATTATTTGTTCGGATTCCAGTGCAGCCTTGGTTAGCCTACAGAATGGTCATTCGAAAGGTAGGTCAGACATTTTATTAGAGGTTCAGCAAACTCTTTACAGGATACATATGATGGGTCTATCGGTAGTGTTTGTATGGGTCCCGGCTCACTATGGGGTAAGGGGGAATGAAGCAGCGGACAGGTTAGCAAAGGAAGCCACTAATCATGAGACAGTTGATCTGGCGGTGAATTTTGGTCAGGAGGAAGTAAAGAGTATTATTAAGATAGAAATGAGGGGTAGATGGCAGAAACAGTGGGAAGAAGACAGGAGGGGAAGGTGGTTATATAAAATTCAAAGGAGGGTCGGAGTGAGGAGAGCCACAAGAAGGAGTAGGCGAGAGGAGGTGGTGGTGTCAAGACTGAGATTTGGGCATACGGGTTTGAATTCCATACTGTTCTTGATAGGGAAACATGCCTCAGGGAAATGTGATTATTGTGGAGCGGATGAAACCTTGGAGCATGTTATTTTGCAGTGTCGGAATTATATGGTAGAGAGGAGACGGTTGGTCCAAAATCTCAGTAGCATTGCTATGAAACTTGATCTTGTAGGGTTGCTACGGAAGGAGTCGGGGGATAAATGTTATCAGGCATTGTTTCAGTTTTTGAGAGAAGGAAGGTTGTTTGGGAGGATATGAAGTGGGGGTTTTTTTTTCTTTTCTTTTTTTTCTTTTTTGAGCGTGATTTCTGTCCACACTCCATACCAGTGGTGGCGGTGATGCACCATGCAGTTGTTTGCCAACCGCCAATAATACGTAAAAGAAGAAGAAGAAGAAGCTCACTTGTCTTTGCCTTGGTGGCACCAGCCATTTTAGCCAACCTGCTATGCCATTTTAAGATAAAACCTCTTCACACTAACACTCTGGTATTCATCTCCTTTTTTATGGTGCGGCCTTTGAGGGTCGTAACAGTAACTCTCAACTCTTTTGGCTTCTGGAACAAGTTTGTGTGAGCCACAGTCAAGGAGCCACCAGAGGACACCTGCTAACCATCGGCATTATGGGTAGTGTAGTAGGAGACACTCACCTGACATGAAATAGTGCCGGAAATGAAATAAAAGACCTCCAGAAACCACAAGAACCACCAGGAGAACCAGAAGAGCTTTGGCCCAGGATGGAAATGGTTCTGTGGAGAAATAAAAAAACAAAAAAACAAAAAAACTTTTGAATGTTGACCAAACATCCTGTACTGACCTCATTTGTCTTCATCCCTGACCTTTGACATGGTGCAGCACCACTTTCTGTCTCAGGATATCTTCGTCCCTGTAGATGGTGCAGATGTATCCTCCACTGTCTCTCTGTGTGGGGTATTTCAGGGTCAGACTGAGGTCTCCAGTTTTCAGCAGGTCTTTGTTCATCATCGTTCGGTTTCTGTAAAAACTCTCCTGGTCATCAAGGTGGTCTCTTCTGTTTGGATACACATGGACCACCATCAGTTCAGGATCAGAGTGAGCCCACTCCACTGTGGTGTCCTCAGGCAGGTCAGGTGTTGTTTTGCAGGGCAGGATGACAAACTCTGACCCTTCAATGACTTTCACCTCCACCTTCTGGTCTGAGAGGACAATAAACCACAGTATCAGTTACTGATGGTAACTGAAGTATAGCTGAGTATCTACAGTCCTGGCCTCTGACTCTGTCCTGTAACAGTCATCATAGATAATAATGTTCTCTGGCTCTTTGCGTTTGTAACTAAAGTCGAACTAATGAGAGGTTTCTACAGTTACTGTAGCCTCCCTGTGGAGCACACACACATCTGCACATTAATTCTGTGTAAAAAGGAAAAAACAATCAGCAACGTGACAAACTGAACCAACAGAACCAGGATCAGGGAGGAGCAGCTGTCTGAGAGACTGGCTGTGGGTGAACAGGGGATAGAAGAGAAACAGGAGCGCACACAGAACGTGCAGCAGTGCTGTGTCAACACATGAGTAAAGAAGTCATCCAGCAGCATGAGCCTATAGTTATGGGATGGGTCACCAGGGTCTCCTAATCCAGCCCTATAAGCGTAAAAACTATCATCTCTATCAAAACAGGAAAGTTTGGAGTCTAATCTTAGAAGTAGAGAGGGTGTCTGGGATCTTTTGCTCATCCTCCTGAAAGGTTTCATAAAACATTCACTGCATCTTTCTCTGGCACAGCCAGTCCACTGAAAAACATCCTTTCTATTTATTTATTTTTTACAAAGGTCTCTCAAAGGAGTAAATACTTCGTGGTGTGTATAATGAACTTACAGGAAAGATTATGTTTGATAAATGTAAGAGATAAAAACTTAAATTCACAGCAGCAAAAGCTCTGCAGTCCCCTCACTGTTACCTGAACCACACTATGATTTACACTACATATCCTAACACAGCAGTTATTAACCTGAGAGTCTCACTAGCATCAGGACCAGCTGGATGAAACATGATGATCTCTGCTGCACTTCTAAAAGCTCTGTCTGTGTTTCATAGCAGCTCCTCCAGTCTGAGTCTGTACAACATCAGGACACTTCCTGCTGTTCTGGCAGCTGCAGTTAGAGAGCTCATGTTCTCCACTTTGTACAGTGTGTAAATTTTGTGAGTGTAAACCTCCACATGCAGTAAAGACTCCAGCTGTTGTAGCAGTGAGGTCCTGTTTCCACTGAGGTTAGCTCTGAGCTACATGTTGCTGCTGGTTTCTTCAGGTTAGTCACACCAATTTAGAAAACCTGAAGTTTGAATTCTTACTCTGATATGTCACATAGATAACAGGCTGGAGTCTCTAACCCACCCAGAGTTGTGACTGACCTTTGACCTGCAGCTGTACATCTCTCAGTCTCCGTTCTTCTCTCCCATCACTGATGGAACAGGTGTAGTTGCCACTGTCAGTCTTTGTTGGTTTTCTCAGAGTGAGACTGAAGTCTGAAGTGTCCAGAGCATCAGACCTCATCGATGTGCGTCCGCTGTAACGCTGGTTTTGTCCCGTAAGATCATTTCCTCCTTCTCGTCGTAGGTGGACAGATTTGGGATCAAGATCAGAGCGAGTCCACATCACTGTGGGGTCATCCTCAGGTATAAAATCTGAGTACTGACAGGGCAGCAGGACAGATCTTTCCCCCTCATTCACCTCCACCACCACAGCCAGGGCATGCTGGGAAACTGAGGATACAAACAAATTATCTGCATGCATGTGTTTGTCTCAGGCTACGTCCACACTAGCCCGGATAAATTTGAAAATGGCGTTTTTGTCTGAAAACGCTCCGCGTCCACACTAGCGTTTTTAGTCGTTTTCAAAGAGCTGCACGTCCACATTAAAACAGCCGAAAACGCTCACGCTGCAGTTCCGCGCATGCGTGAAACGCAAGATGATTTGACCTGCGTCATTTCCCTCTGCCGTAATTACTAGCTAGTAATTATGACAAAATTGAAGACTATTCGACTCAAGTACAGACACGCAGTAGACTCCAGAAAAAGAAGCGGGCCTGGAAGAGTAGTACTGCTGTACTTTGAACTCTGTGAGCAGATCTGAGGTGGTTCTCCAGCTGTCGCTGCCATAAACGGTGGCATCGAAACGAGCGATATACACGACCACAGCAGCACCACCGATAGCAGTTGTCCGCGGTCAGGCTCACATGAAAGCACTTCTCCTTCGCCCAGTACTTTGGCTCCATCTCCAGCTACAAGCAGTCGGGACTCCGACACAGCTCATAACACTTGCACTAAAGCTGAGGAGACAGACATTCGAGAGAATGGAAGCTGCAAACAGAGTTTTCCGAGAACATTGGCAGGATGACCTCGAGCATTAAAAAACTCCCAAATTCAGTTATGGAGGTATTTCTTCTAATGAGACAATCAATGGCCCAGACTCCATTTGCTGCAGCTGCGCCACGACTATCACATCACAGGGCACAACCTCAACAGCATGGTTATTTCTATGCTCCAGTTGTATCCTCTGCCCCCTCTTCTACAGCAACCAGACCAACTACACCAGAGTGCCCTGAAGATAATCGTCCGTTTTCATACACTGGGTATCTTTACTCCGACACAATAAATGCCGTTAAACAGAGCATTTCTTGGTTATTGTCATGTTTAAGCCTGTCTTGTAACCAATGGGTACAATGGGTAAAGCTGTTTTATGGCCATTTGTGGTAATGCCCCTTTTTCTTTTCTTCATGTTTTCTGACAGATGTTTATATTTCACATACAGGTTATAGTTTCACATATAGCTAAAAAGTGTATTTTTCAATAATAAAACGTCAACGATACGTATTTATTTACCTCTGCTGCATATGGTGATGTCCATCAGAGATAAAGTTCACAGTAAATGATGAATGTCTATTAACCAAATACAGTTTAATTAGTTAGGATATGGTTGTTACAGGACTGAATGAACAATTTCTAGTGGCATAACAATTTAGATATAGTTTCATGTTCACAGCAAACTGTACATAGAACAATCAGGAAGTAAAGGTCAATCACACATGCTCAAGGTCATCCTAACAATATTTTGCTCACTAATTTTTGACTTGAGTATATAATGTGTGTAGTATATTATCACAGTCGCAATTTTTTGTTATGCTAATGTTTTTCATACCAAGTCAAAAAAATGTCATTGTGAATGACAAACAGCACTTGGTGGCATTATCTTTCAAAATAAAAAAAATAAAAAATAACAATCATTCAGGGGTCCAGGAAACTTGGTAAACACATTTCTCACTCGTCTTTCCTCAGTTTCATTGCTGTTCGTATATTGTGGTGCTGTGTTGATGGCTGGAAGTCTCTGTCATACTGGACAGCTGCAGCAACAGTTTGGTCAGGTATGAGTTCCCTATTACCTTCACAAAAGTTATGCAAAACAAAACAGGCATTGATGACGAATGGAAGGTCATCCACATTCATGTCCATCGCCCTCCGTAGTGCTCCAAATCGGCCTTTTAAACGTCCAAAGGAGCACTTGATCACCATTCTGCATTTACACGATGACAACCCAAAATACTGTTCCTGAGGAGTAGCTCCTCCACTAGCATACTCTTTCATAACATAGGGCAGCAGGGGGTAAGCCGGGTCACCGAGAAAAACAGATTACTTTTGGACAAGAAGGAATCTTGCCGTCTCTCAAGTAGGCACTGATGTTAGAATTAGCAAATATGCAGGCATCATAAATGCTTCCAGGCCACTTAATAACAACATCCATGAATGTGTATTTGTGATCACAGGTAGCCTGTACATTGAGTATTTGCTTTTCGTGTTAATGTAGTCTGTGGAGTTTGCTGAAGGCTGTTTTATCTCGATATGTGTACAGTCAATAGCTCCTAGACACTGCAGCATGTCATGTGTTGCATAGAAGTTTGTTACAAGTGTCGGTACCTCACATTCAGTGAATGGCAGGGAAACGTACTTGGGTCCCAGGTGAAACGTGATAGCCCTGCACACTTCTCTGATTATTTCAGACACAGTTTATCTGGCTAATCCAAACGCATTCGCGAATGTATGCGTGTTCGAGAGCGTTTTCAAAACGCTGATTTTTCCTTGAGCGAAAACGCCATCTCAGTGTGGACAGGAGGCCAAAATAGAGAGAAAACGTATTAGTGTGGACGTAGCCTCAGAGTCCACATTTATCAGCAGGATCCAAATTATGAAACATGTAAATAAACCACAAGACAAGGATTTCATCTGAAATGCAACAGTTTGACTTTAGTTGGTGATTATTCCAACCTGGCTGGATCTTAAAGAGCAACACCCCTCCCCCACATTGGACAATAGAGATTGAAAATGTGACGTCATTCTGGGGTAAAACCGCAAAGGATTCTGGGAACACGTGGCAAGCAGTACTAGCGCACGCAGGCTTTCACATGAAAACAGTCACACAGCGATAAAAAGAAACAAAAAATTGCAAGAAGCTGTTGTATTATTAACTGCAATAGCCGTTCGCATGACAGCCACGGGAAGCCGACGGGTAAAGAGATCGTTTTTTTTATCGGATTATGTCGTGGAAGAGAAATTGTTCAGCTATTGAGCTGGTGGGTAACAGACGTCTCTGAAAACGTCGGAGCACAACACAAATATGTGGTGTCTTGATAAACTGAGCAGACTTTTGAAGTTTACACAGCTACATTTTTGCCTTAAAATACATTAAAACTTTTTCTTTGTGACCCAGAAAGAATAATAAGAATAATACTAAAACTAAGTAGCTGCCTCCATTGTTGGAAACTGGAATGGGCTGGGCCACGCTATGAATTCTGGGATAGGTTGGGCCACGAAGGGTACACCCAACCCATCCTTCAAATTCGGGGAAATAAAGGATGCATTTGTTGACCACATTTGGAGGAGTCTACGAATTCGGACAGCCTTCATCGCGTCCCTGTGACGTAATCAGCCTTCAAATGCGGCCTCGGGAGGATGCAGCCTATGAATTTGGACACCCCCAGTACGCCCATATTGCGGTCTAAATCAATCAGAGATAGTCAGGGGCGGGATCTCTCTGATTGGCCGTGGGACAGATATTCGTGCAGTTCTACGTGTGTGTAAATTTAAAAGTGCAGGTGGATAGAGGGAGGTGAGTAGCTTGAATAACGCAATATCAATTCATTAAAATCCTGAATCGATTTTTAAATATAAATGTATTTTGCCAGAAACGCCAGAATCTCAGGTCAAAGCTCACAAAACTATTTCAACAACCACCAAACAGTAAATGAGAGCATGTACACGGATTCCACACAAAGATGTAAATACAGAGCGCGGACCCAACGCATCAGAATCAGTGAGATGTTGGCTTTCTCACCCGATGGCACGTACAAGGACACGCCGTTGGGGCTGAAAGCCGACAGCTCACTGATTCTGCTCCATCGGCAGGTCCGCCCTGAGTCTTTACATTTTTTTTGTGCAGATTTTTTGTGCAGATTCTGAGCTGCAGGTTTTTTCTTTCTCCAACCAAAATTGATAGAACCAGCAGCAAAAGATCAAAACTAAGCTTCACATTTGGTAAACATCGTCACGACTTCCCTCTTAGTTTTGCTGTTTTGTTTCCACCACGATAAAATCACACTTCATGCACAGCTCTCTCTCTCTCTCTCTTTTTCTCTCTCTCTCCCTCTGTCAGTGTACTTCAACAACAGTTCCCATCTCAAATCTGTTTTCTGCATTATTCATTTGATTATTACCCACCATCATGTACAACACTGATGGCCGCTGTTTTTTTTTTCCTCCAAAAATGACCTCCAACAACAAAGCCTCATTTCTGCTGTTTATTGCAGAATATTTTTAAGGTTATCTGCTATAAAAAGCCAGGCCAGGAAAATCTCCTTCATGTTTTTCTGTGTTTTATCCTCAGTTACTTTGACACAAAGGCATCTGCTGTGATGCTCACACCTCACATTTGATTTCCATGTGTGACGACTGCAAGTGTCCAGAGTGAGGACAGACTGAGGGACCCACTGCTGCACATCATCTGTGAGGCTTTGCACCCTGATGATCCACCAGGACAAACTCAGCAGTGTGTGAGGAAGAGGAGGAGGAAGAGCCAGCAGCAGCTGACAGATGGAGAGAATAGACAGACTGTTCCCTGTTTGTGAAGGACTGCTAGAAAAGTTTAACATAATTAATTGTCTGTCCTGAATCAGTCTTATTAGGTAATGTTCAAATAATGTTATCATCCCAGTGTTTTCAGAGTGGGAGAAAGTACTCAGGGCCTTCAAGTTACACACTATGAAAGGCAGCAACAAGTTTAATATTCAGAAACCTAAAGTATGTATCAGCAGCAGAATGGAGCTAAAAATAAATGTTTGTTTCAGTTCTATGAAGCTTTGAGTATTTTGGATTAGTAGTACTGCTGTGTTTGTTGCATCATATTGCTGTAATTGTTTATATGCTTTATATATTCTGAAGTAAGTTGATCTATAGCGTTACATCATATTCTCAGTAGCGGTTTTAGATACGGGCGACACGGGCGGTTGCCCGGGGCGGCATCGTGGTGGAGGGGCGGCATCACGGGCATCGGCAAAAAATAACAATTAAAAAATAAAAAAAACATCATGCCAGCGCATATTGGGGATGGCATAGGCACCGATCGGTTTTCTATTGCCCATTTGCTGGGGGAGCCCTCCGTTTGCAGGGTGCGCCTGCTACTTGCAGCACAGGGAGGAGAGGGCGGGGCGGCGGGGGGATTCTCTGACCGGCTGGAGCAGCATCTAATAACCAACTCGCAAAATAAAAAAAAATAAAAACAAACACGAAAACACCAGACATTATGATACAGACTTATAATTTGCACCGATGTTTTTCTACACACAAAAAGTGAGCGCGAGAGCCCTCGGTGCGCCTGCTCGCTGCTGAAGTCAAAGCAAACTTTATTGTCATCTCCGTTACATACAGTCCAGGATATAGAGAGACGAGACGACGAGGCTCCAGTTACAGCAGTGCAAGTAAACGAACAATAAATAGTTAAGAGTAAAAACATTAATATACACTTTAGGACTCGGGGTAAAGGGATCAATAACAATTTAAAATGTATATTTTATATTTTGTTGATTTAAAGAGGGAGTGTTCGCCCAGGGCGCCAAACAGGCTAGGACCGCCACTGCATATTCTATAAGGATGTTATGTGTTTGCATACTTTCTGCCCAGTTTGACCCATTTAGCAGAAGTCAGCCTGTTTAAGGCTCTGATATCTATTCTGTATGACTTAAAGCAGTTATGACATGGTCTGATTTTCTCACCCAATAAAGGAATATTTCATATATCAGTCTGATCTTCATTCTATCAGAAATGGTTATCACAGCTCGTACATTTTCTTTTTACACATGTATGTAAGCATTGAGCCAAATTTAGTAATGCCAACATACTGAAAGAACAATATTTGTCTCTTATATATAATACATCTGTATATACACTGTCAGAGATACTTTTCCTTGAGTGATGATTTAAGGTGATAGGAAATATAAATGACTGCAACTTGAATCTTTGACCCAGAGTTCAAGCTCACTGCTGTTATATATATATGTATAGATATATATGTACATATATATATATATATATATATATATATATATATATTATATATATATATAGGGAGAGAGAGAGAGAGATATATACATATATATCTATATATATATAGATATATATGTACTTCAAGCTGCAAACCCTGAATTGGGACACAGGCAGAGACTTTCTTACCGTTCACGAGGAGCAGGAACACCACCAGCGTCTTCATCCTCCTTTAAAAACAACTCAGACCCACACAAAGTCCCGTTAAGTCCTCGATCCCACACCTGGACACAGCAACTCATGTGTTAAACCGAAAGCAAGCTTTATGCGTTAACAAGAAGTCTCCGTGTGTAGCATCTCCGACTAAGTGGGGCGGGTACTCCGAAGTGCGACAAGGGCGGAAGTGAGAGCCTTGTGAATGGGACGGTCTAGACTCCGTCGCGCTGCTCACTAACTAACCGCGAGAAACATTTCACACAGCATTGTTTGACAGAAATGAAGGAGAAAAACGTTTTTTCGTTGGTTCGTTTTTTTTCATGACATCACTTTGATTAGTTGAGTATCTGAGGCTGAGACCACAGGACTGTAAAACATGATAGTTGGGCTTCATTTCTGTACTGAACAGTCATTTCAAGATTAGTTAGTAAATAACAATTAGCTAATGTTGTTCATGAGACTGAAATCATCTCACTGTGGTAATGTAAATATAATATGGCCAATATTATATGTATTGTCATATATATATATATTACAGGATATATTACAGCAGTGAGCTTGAAATCTGTGTCAAGTTGCAGTTATTTATATTTCCTATCACCTTCACTCAAAGACAAGTATCTTTGACAGTGATCTGTTAAATATTTTATACATTAGACACAAATATTTTTCTTTTAATATGCATTACTAAATCTGTCTGAATACTTACAAATATGTGTAAAAAGAAAATGTACGAGCTGTGATAACTGTTTCTGATAGAATGAAGATCAGACTGATATATGAAATATTCCTTTATTGGGTGAGAAAATCAGAGCATGTCATAACTGCTTTAAGTCATACAGAATAGATATCAGAGCCTTAAACAGGCTGACTTCTGCTAAATGGGTCAAACTGGGCAGAAAATAACTTGAAGGCCCTGAGTACTTTCTCCCACACTGAAAACACTGGAATTATGAAATTATTTGAACATTACCTAATAAGACTGATTCAGGACAGAGAATTAGTTATGTTAAACTTTTCTAGCAGTCCTTCACAAACAGGGAACAGTCTGTCTATTCAAGGCACCCAAAGTGCTTTACAATTCCACTATTCATTCACTCTCACATTCACACACTGGTGGAGACAAGCTACGGTTGTAGCCACATGTGCCCTGGGGCAGACTGACAGAAGCGAGGCTGGTACAGATGGTACAGTGGACACATGTGTGACTCATGTGATTAAAGCATCTTTCTTTCAGCTTAACGAGTGAACCGTCAGCTCGTTCAAACACACGTTAAAGTCCGTTTGGCTCGACACCACCGAACAGAGGCAGCAATATAACATAGCTAACATTAACAGTGCAGTGAATCTGGGCACGGTGCTTTTTTTTTTTTTTTTTTTTTTACTCAGGATTATTTTTACACATACAAGGAGATGAGTGGGCGGCCTGTATGAAATTCTTTGCACGGTACTCTATAGGTTACAAGCAATAGAAAGTCCTTCTTTTCTTTATTACAAGCACTGGTGTAGCTTGCCTCCACCTGTGTGTGGATGTGAGAGTGAATAAATGGCGGAATGGTAAATTTGAGACAATGTTTATGTGAAGCAAAATGTGAAGCGTAGTTTGGATCTTCTTTTGCTGCTGGTTCAGGGAATTTGGTTGGATGTCGGCTTTCAGTCCTGACGGTGTGTCCATGTTCGTGTCGGGTGAGAAAGCCGACATCTTACTGATTCTGATGTGTCGGGTCCGCTCTTTGTGTTTTCATCTTTGTGTGAAACTGTTTACCTGCTCTCATTTGCTTGTTTCAGCGGTTTGGTGGTCATTAAAGTAGTTTTGTGAGGTTTAACCTGAGATTCTGGAATTTCAGGCAATGAAGAAATTTATACTTAAAAATCAATTCAGGATTTTAATGAATCATTTCAATTTATTCAAACTAGAATTGATTTTAATCGGAAAATTCATAATCAAAACCCACCACTAAGTGGTACAACTGGTGTTTCTGCCCTTTCAGATGGTGACCAATGTCTGTTGTAGTTACTTTTTATATAGAATTATAATACTGATTATTCAAACTGTGTTTACAGTGTGATTTCTTTGGTACAGTCCTGAGAGACGTAGAAAATATTTCCTGCACATTTGTAAGCTCTCTGCTTCTGATAAAGAACTTTGCAAATGTAGAAGTTAAAGTTTTGTTTGATGTCTGAGTTTCAATCTTCAAACCCACAAAATACTTTTAGTATATTTAAGCAGGAAAAGTCTAAGCAAGCTAAAGTAACAGAGGCCAAATCTTTAAATACACATATTAATGATTAGAATCAGATTCTGATTCTAATGATGTAATGAAACATGGATCAATTAATTTTGTGATTAATTTTATTTGAATGTTAATTTTAATTCGAAAGAAGGTTTGCGCATATATTTTGTTTGTGAAAAACAAAAAGCTGCTTGACAGAAAGTGTGTATTTAATAGATGTGTGAGTGTGAGAGACTTTGAGAAAGAGAGACTGTGAGTGTGTGTATGAGCACTGAAAAAAAAACTGTCGAAAAACGGAAAACGTCCTGGTAATTTTCTGCTGGTACATTTTCTATTTTTTTTAAGTTGACACACTTTTCTGTAAATGATAAAATGGAAATTTCTGTAGATTTACAGCATACTCTCTGTACTATTTACAGACATTTCCTTCAGCTATAAAATGGAAAATTCAGTTTATTCACAGGATATTTTCTGTATCATTAACAGATAGTTTTTTTTTGTTAATAGAAAAATTGAAATTTGTGTTTATATTACTATTTCTAAGCACTTCTTTTCACTGTAACTGATTAAATATTGTTGTTTATATCCTTAAACGTACATTTCAATGCAATTACAACCATTTGCTCAAAAACTCATAAAACTTTTTTAAATTAATTTGTGCTTCATACACAACAACATTGGTACAATTAATGTTAAATATTCTTTTATTCTCCTCAACTCAAAAACTAAACTAAAATATAACAACAGCATCCATCTCATCATAAAACAACTAAACATCTAATAAATGAACAAAGAAACTCACAAACTTTTAAATTTGTGCATTTTTATTTCCTTGAAATCAGGTTGCCCTCATGTAAATGTATTTATTTACATTCATTCAAGTGGCTCCAAAGTGTTTTCTTCAAACAGGACACCTGACAAACAAAAAATGTAATATTTAACGATATGTTCACATTTAATAATATCCAGATCTGTAGCTGCCGTCATAGGCAACTCTCGCATTTAAGTTCATTTTATTGGATTTAATGTTGAAACAATTAGTAGTTGAAATATTAAGAAATAATAAATAAATAAATAGTAGTTCATGTTTGTTGATTAGATTTATATGTTTAAATGTGTTATTTGTGCTAACTGTGCAATTAGATAGGAACCTTTTCTATAGTTCTGTCTGTTGTTGCTAAGAGGGCATTTTTTGTTGGCTGACACACTCAGCAAGCTAATTAAGAGACGAGCCACGAGGTTTGCACGTCTACAGAAAGTTGTAAAAGAGTGCCTTTTTGGACTACCCCACGACGTAAAGATGAAAGTTTTATTCCCGTTGAGTGAGGCCAATGAGGTAAATGTTTTATTTTGTTTATTATCGTTGTATGTAAATACGCTAGTGTTGCGTGATATTTCAGTGCAATTAATAATGTGTATTTTATTGATCCTTTTGTTGGAATGTTTCGTCATATATAATGCTTAAGGACTTTATTAAGAATATTCATTCATGTATTTCTTTTTAGTTCTGACGGCATTGTATCGGCTGTGGTTGGACATCATTACATGTTAAGGCATGTCGAAGAATCCTTCTGTCCGAAATAAATGTCAGTTTAAACGCAAAAAGAGCAAGTTGAGCTTTATTAAGACTCGAGGGGAGTAACAAGATCACTGCCTTGTGGTCTCAGCCAAACAGTTAAGGTGTGGTTTACATCCATGTCTGTCCACTTATGATGCAGTTTAAACATGTAGTCAGTTATAGCTAAACACATTTGATTAAGGATTACATTTACTTCATCAATGAAGTGAATGTAATTCACATTTGTGTGAACATTTGTCTGAGATGAACTCTTTGGGCTTTTTACCTTACAATATAACGTGCTTTGAGTCAAGATTTGTTGACTGTTTAAGTGATGCTACATGAATAAAGCTGAACAGACCTAAAGAAGGTGTTCCTGAAATTTGGGTTTATTAGAACAGGACAGATGGATGAGCACAGCCCTCTCAGCACAGGGCGGACAGGACTTTTCCACATATGATAAATAAAACACAAATGGATTAATACTGTTCCAAACTTAAAGATAAAAGTGCATTTACTGGACTTGTTTTGTCAGCTCTTGCTTTTCAAAGACAGTGAGGAGCAAAGTACAATTAGAAGAGCTTGTTCTGATGAAGAGTTAAATGTAAACAGCAGCGTAGTGAATAAAGATCTGTGTCCACGAATCCTCAGCAGTGACAACACTTAAACATCATAGTTCAAAATCCTTAATGCACAGAGGAAAAAGTTTGACATATTTCACGCCCACTAAATATTAGAGAAGCCCCTGAAAACCAGCTCATGGTTACTTCCCAAGCAAAAACCTCTGCTTGTGCCCACAGAGCCTAAATCACAACAAATAAGACAATAATAAGACAAATGACTACAAAGTGACATTATTCTGAGGAAAAAAAGAGGAACAAAAAGACATTTTAAAAAGGTTGTTGTTTGTTGCTGTTTATGTTTAAGGTAAAAAAAAAAAGAATAAAAATACAAAGGATTGTACTGTTTACAGCAATATTTTTCATGGTTGTGATGGTCACTGTAGCGGCTATATTAATTAATTTCTTAAACTTCTCTCTTTCTCTTATATTTAAAATGACAACACTATGGTCGGACAAGTGACTGTTTTGTTAGCAACAACGACGGTAAAACCATCGCGTGGCTCCACCATCCGCTTGTTTATTTTCCACATATATCTTTCACAATAAAGCTCAAGATCCTGTTGGGACTTTTCAAAATAAACTGAAATGATATACATTATTCTCAAACATCAAATTTTCAATATGCATCAAACAAATGACCTCTGTTGGGATTTCAGATTCCCTCCTGGATCCTTTGGTCCTGACCTGGTACAAGAAACTCGAAACAGAACAATTCAGTTCAGCAATTCTTTATTTCACCATGTACATAGGGGATGTGCACAGCATAACAGCCTAAGCAGATCCGAGGGGCGGTCCCTGGATCTGTTACATTTATACTTCTTTCAGAGTTCCTCATTCAGCGTCAGATTATCCTGTTTTTCTTAGTGTGTTGTTGCTCCCTTCTTCATGCACAGTTTCAATAAAAACACCTCCTTGTAGAGTTATCTGCCCCAAATTCTATTTCTATTTTCCCTGCACATACCCTCATTTCCTCTATGTGTGGGTGGCCTCTGAATGAACTCTCTGTGCACCTTAAACTTTGCTGCTAAGTTCTGCTTTCCCTACTATGCTGGTCTGTCTTTCTCGGTTTCTCCTGAGGTGTTAGATGCTTATTAACAGAGGTGGGACCAAGTCATTGTTTTCCAAGTCTCAAGTAAGTCTCAAGTCTTTATCCTCAAGTCACAAGTCAAGTCTCAAATAATGTCAGGCAAGTCAGAGTCAAGTCTCAAGTCATTGGTGTAAAAGTCCAAGTAAAGTCACAAGTCTGAAACTTTGAATTTCAAGTCCTTTCGACTCTTAAAAAAAACAAAAAAACAAAACAAAAAAAGAATGTTGTAGTTATATGCTAAATGTAAATATTAGACCATGTAATTTTTCAATCTATTTTTCTCAACACATGACGAAATAGTGAACTCAGAAAATATACACAAATTGTGAAATTGCACCTGTATAAAATGCAGCTCAATTAAACTTAGCTCCAAGAATAATTTTCACCGACAGTTCTGAGATAAGCTGCATGTTATTCTTGGATGCGCTTGTAGGACCGGCTTTAAAATCACATGACAAAAATATCATACACATTAAAACCAAACAGTATCATCAACGTAGCCTGGACAACATTTGCTAGTTAGATGAAGTCAGCTATCTCATCGTAGCAAAAGAGAAGCACCACCTACTGTTCTTTATGCAACTTCAACTGTCGGAGAAAGTTGGAAGTTGTTCCATCTCTGTCTGTGATTCTCTTCTTGCATGTTTTGCATATTGTATTTCGTTTTTTTGTTGACTACTTCATAGTTTATGTAGCTGAAAAAAGATAACTCCTTGCAGCATTTTTGAGCGTTTTTTTTTTCTTTTTAAAAAAAAAAATCTGGTTAATTTCATTGGCTGTGCTACAGCTCACGCACACATACGTACGGAGTGTAGTTTGAATAAATGAATTGAATTAATGGTGCACACTTTTGAGGGGTCTGACAGGGGTCTGACAAAATGCTTTTGCCATTATGTAATCTGTAATTTCCACAAAGTATGCTGATCAGTGTATTTTCAATGATTGAACTGTAGTAGAGACGAGCAAACATATTGGCAGATCTGAGAGGGGAGAACTTTTGTTATGAAAATGATTTTAATCTTTTATACATGATTGCATTTGAGCTTATTAAAGAGCTGTGGCTCCTGGTCAAGTGAAGGTCAGAAACTCTTGGCGGATGTTAATGATCAGCCAATACATGGTGAGGAGGACAGGAGCTCTGAAAGGAATTGCAACACACCTGCTTACAGGACAAACACCTAGAGTGATTTTTATCGTTTATTACTTATATCCTTTAGAGCTAAGATTTAAGTTTTTATCATTTACACCTTATATCCTTTTGAGTAAGTCTTAAGTTTCATTTATGTTCAGTTTGAGTAAGTTTCCTTCATGGTTTGAGTATCATCATTTGAGTGTGACATTTAGCCTAGAAATCACACATAGTTCAGCTGTGTATGTGCGCAGGCCTTATGTCTGGCTAAGACGAGAGGTGTGAGGTGAGCTGGGGTGCAGACGAGGTCATGACACATACATAGCCTACACAGCAGGCACCCACATACACACACACACTCACACACACACATACACACCAGAGTAGATCTATTTTGGTAGGTAAGAAGTGAAGATGTATTTTTGCTGCAAGTGCAAATTGTGCCGGCATATTGTCAGATGCTTACAGGAAGTGCACCTGATGTTCGGGGAGATAAGGAGGCGCTCATGTTGCGACACCGGGATGGAGATGAGACGTAATGTTCTTAAAACTATGTTAAAAGTTAGCAGGAACATTTTGTGGTTTAGGTTGACGTATGTTGTATTGTGTCTTTTTTTTAGCAAAAGAGGGGGCTTTGTTGTTGTACCCATATAAAACCTTTGTCTAATTATTGTAAGTTCAGTTCGAGTGCTGACTTTGCCCAGCGTCGGACTCCACGCGTGTAATCAATAAATCTTTGCTTTGATCACATCTTCTGGACCAGAGTTGTTACTTGCTTGTGAGCCCTCCGTACTCCTTTTCTCCAATTTTTGAACCTTAACATTTGGGGGCTCGTTCCGGTGGTTGGAGAAGGAGAAGACCAGTGGAGGCGCTGGACAGGGTCCGAGGTGGTCAGGCGGACAGACGGTAATCAGTGGTGGAAGTGAGGAGACATTCGCCGGCGAATTAAAAAAGGTAAGACACTACCTGTTGAAATGAATTTCCAATTCCTTTTCTCCAATTTTTGAACCTTAACACTTTCTATATAATATGCGTGTTAAATTTTATATTTGGGGTGAAATATCAAGTCTTTTCAAGTAAACCGGTTCAAGTCCAATTCAAGTCCCAGGTCATTGGTGTAAAAGTCCAAGTCACAAGTCTTAGGACATTTTTTCAAGTCAAGTCTAAAGTCATAAAATTAATGACTCGAGTTTGACTCAAGTCCAAGTCATGTGACTCGAGTCCACACCTCTGCTTATTAATGCTTCTTTTGCACCCTTCTCTTGTAAATGCTATTTTCTGCCTGACTACTTCTCTCTTCGAGCTACACAGAAACTTACCCTCACGAAAAGGCCTGACCTAAAGAGGACCCTCTCATACTTTAATGCAACAACATTCTTTTGCAAATGTTTTATAATGCAGCAAGCTAATGTTATCAAGCTATATAAGAATTCCACAATACCTCAAATAAAAACATGAAGTAACTATAAACGGCGCTTACAGTTACCACGTGGATGAAGGCACAGAGAATACCAGCATGGCCAGTGAAGATGAGGCAGAACCAGGTAGCTCCAAACAGAAAATGACAAAGTGACACCAGAGGCTGGAGAAGAGCAAGCATAAAGTGACACGTTGTGTGTGCACACTTTCTCCTTGTTCACTGGTTCTCAGTTGTTCAGTTACTACAGGAACTGCAGCAGTCGGGGTTAACGTGTCGCTCCTCCATCTCAGCCATTGAGACTAGTTGCAATTTATTCTGAGGAAAAAAAAGAGGAACAAAAAGACGTTTTAAAAAGTTTGTTTTTTGTTGCTGTTGTTTATGTTTAAGGTAGAAAAATGAATAAATATACAAAGAATTAGGCCTGTGCGATATGACGATATATACAGTGGCTTGCAAAAGTATTCAGCCCTCTTGAACTTTTCCACATTTTGTCACATTACAGCCACAAACATGAATCAATTTTATTGGAATTCCACATGAAAGACCAACACAAAGTGGTGTACACGTGAGAAGTGGAACAAAAATCATACATGATTCCAAACATTTTTTACAAATAAATAACTGAAAAGTAGGGTGTGCGTAATTATTCAGCCCCCTGAGTCAATACTTTGTAGAACCACCTTTTGCTGCAATTACAGCTGTCAGTCTTTTAGGGTATGTCTCTACCAGCTTTGCACATCTACAGACTGAAATCCTTGCCCATTCTTCTTTGCAAAACAGCTCCAGCTCAGTCAGATTAGATGGACAGCGTTTGTGAACAGCAGTTTTCAGATCTTGCCACAGATTCTCGATTGGATTTAGATCTGGACTTTGACTGGGCCATTCTAACACATGGATATGTTTTGTTTTAAACCATTCCATTGTTGCCCTGGCTTTATGTTTAGGGTCGTTGTCCTGCTGGAAGGTGAACCTCCGCCCCAGTCTCAAGTCTTTTGCGGACTCCAAGAGGTTTTCTTCCAAGATTGCCCTGTATTTGGCTCCATCCATCTTCCCATCAACTCTGACCAGCTTCCCTGTCCCTGCTGAAGAGAAGCACCCCCAGAGCATGATGCTGCCACCACCATATTTGACAGTGGGGATGGTGTGTTCAGAGTGATGTGCGGTGTTAGTTTTCCGCCACACATAGCGTTTTGCATTTTGGCCAAAAAGTTCCATTTTGGTCTCATCTGACCAGAGCACCTTCTTCCACATGTTTGCTGTGTCCCCCACATGGCTTGTGGCAAACTGCAAACGGGACTTCTTATGGTTTTCTGTTAACAATGGCTTTCTTCTTGCCACTCTTCCATAAAGGCCAACTTTGTGCAGTGCACGACTAATAGTTGTCCTATGGACAGATTCCCCCACCTGAGCTGTAGATCTTTGCAGCTCGTCCAGAGTCACCATGGGCCTTTTGGCTGCATTTCTGATCAGCGCTCTCCTTGTTCGGCCTGTGAGTTTAGGTGGATGGCCTTGTCTTGGTAAGTTTACAGTTGTGCCATACTCCTTCCATTTCTGAATGATGGCTTGAACAGTGCTCCGTGGGATGTTCAAGGCTTGGGAAATCTTTTTGTAGCCTAAGCCTGCTTTAAATTTCTCAATAACTTTATCCCTGACCTGTCTGGTGTGTTCTTTGGACTTCATGGTGTTGTTGCTCCCAATATTCTCTTAGACAACCTCTGAGGCCGTCACAGAGCAGCTCTATTTGTACTGACATTAGATTACACACAGGTGCACTCTATTTAGTCATTAGCACTCATCAGGCAATGTCTATGGGCAACTGACTGCACTCAGACCAAAGGGGGCTGAATAATTACGCACACCCCACTTTTCAGTTATTTATTTGTAAAAAATGTTTGGAATCATGCAGTAGCGGTTTTAGATACGGGCAGGTGACACAAAAAAGAAAAAGAAAAAAAGAAATAAAAGAAAAAAAGAAAAAAGAAAAAAAAATTGCTGCCCCGACATCATGCCAGCGCATATTGGGGATGGCATAGGCACTGATCAGTTTTCTATCGCCCATTTGCTGGGGGCGCCCTCTGTTTGCAGGGTGCGCCTGCTACTTGCAGCGCAGGGAGGAGAGGGCGGGGCGGCAGGGGGATTGTCTGGCTGGCTGGAGCAGACAGGTCTCGATCCAGTCACTAGTTAGCTAACATAAACTAATGTAAGTCTATTAGCCCCAACCAACCAACCAACCAACTACACGACGTCACATCTTGTACAGACACAAGATGGCGCTAAACATGTTTCTAAAACTTCACTTTAAAGACTTATTTCTTAAATCCAGCTTCGCACACAGGGTTACATCTATGAGCAGGGCTCAGTGCTGTAAATTAGCCTTTATGTGCGTAAGGTTTCATGTCCCCTTTAACTGGAGAAAGTATGACTGTAGGACTTTTGAGATCTGTGTGTTCAAACAGAGATCGGGGTCAAAGGTCATACCCAGGCTCTGAGTGGAACTCCTGATGTTGAAGGACAAATTTTCAAGATTTTTCCCAAAATAAAGATTTGGGACAGACTGAAATCAGTGAGGTGAAGGAAGTTTGTGACATCTAGCATCTGCCATCAGTGCAACATACAGCTGTGTATCATCCACATGACAGTGGAAATAACACTATTTACATCTGAGCTGATGTAAGGAGACGAAGAATAAAATGGGGCTAAGAACTGAGCCCTGATTAACTCCACATGAGAGGGAGGCTGAGGATGGGAAGGATCCTCCATTACTACAGACTGACTGATAATGAGGAGAGAAATCAGGAAGGATTTCATGATGGACCACATCAGTTCTAGAACTGAGATCCAGAAGAATCAGCAGAGATCAGAGCTGTTTCTGTGCTGTGGGGAACAAACCTGAGAGATTTCTAGAAATATTTCTGCTGTTCATGTGAAGGATTAACTGAGAAGCAGCAGACTTTTCAAAGTTTGAGATAAAAAATGGACTTAGACAGGATCCAGGAGGTCTTATCATCTGGAATAAAACTCTGGGGTTGTTCATCTTTCTCCCAGTTCCTCTCAGCTCTTCTGCTTTGTGTTTTTATATCTTTGCTGTATCACTGAGCCATGGAGGACATTATATTTCTGATGTTTCACCTTCAAAGGGGCGAAGTCATCAAGGACAGATTTCCATGTACATACTGAAATGATCTAAGAGTCCCTGAGATCAGGGCTATGAGGGCAGAGACAGCTAAGAAGCTGCTGCTGACTTTGAGTTTAGACACTGAGATGGATGCAGGTTTGTGAGCAGGAAACAGAAGCAGGGATGGAAGATAAGATCCTCGTGACCACAGACAACCCTGAAATGGCGAACCGGCTTTCTAAATTTATCCACATCTGGTCAGAAAAAAGGTGTTTACAAATCCTGGTTCTAACGACGTCTCACCAGTCATTTTATTTAAAAAACGGCTCTAAACCGGTTTTCTTCTGTATGGGAAAATTTGTGTTTCATGACTGTTCATAAGAGCTTAATTTAATCACACCTCATTTTACGGATCTACATTGGTTTTCCCATCTCTAGGTGATTAGATCATTTTATTTAAAAAAACGACTCTAATCGGGCTTTTCTATCAAGGCCGGCGGGGCGAGCCGTGTGGAATTATTAAAGGACCCAAGATGCAGGCACTACTGATGTGAGGAAGCTTTATTTATGGAGGTTGAAAACACAAAAGGCGAGGGTGGCGAGAAACAGAACTGAGAAAACCTAAACTGGGAAAACTAAGCATATAACAAAACTGAAACCTAGAGACACAAACGGAGATGAAGGGAGACGGGGACAGATGTAGGGAAACCACTCAGGATGACGGAGGGGAATAACGCAGACAAACCAGCAACTAGTGATGGCCCGCTTGAAGCTGACGCTCCGGAGCGTGTGTCGAAAAAAACAACACACTGGTTCAGAAGCACTGTGTCGAAGCTTGATTCGTTTAGCCAAAGTCACGTGACCAGTGACGTCCGAAGCTTCATTTCGCACGTAACTGCTTCGGCATCTGATTAAAATAGATATACGGAAGTGAATCATTCACGGGATTTGTGGATTGTTTTGATGGTGAGTGTAGATAACAGTAATGTTATCTTTGTCCATACTGCCTGCCGTTGCTGCTGTTACGGAGGGTTCCAGCAGGTGTCGCTGTGGTTCTCTCTCGGTTATGTGTACTTCCTGTTACGAGTGTACGAATGTTCATGTTGGCTGCTAATAAACGCCTGGCATACAGTTACAGCAGACTGATTATTATAAGCAAACCTACAGTGAGAGATAGCAAACCACTGATCGTTCTATTGAGAGAAACGGAGCCAGGGAGGAAAATGGGAGGTTTTGTGGTGTGTGGGAGTATTTTGAATTGATTTTGGTCAATTTATTTTATCTGAAGAAGTGGAAAACTTGAAATGTCCAAAATCATCTTTTCATAATGTAAATATCATTACAGTAAATGACTTTAGAAACACTTCCATTTGACTTAAAGCTAATAAAAACAAAAAAATGTATTTTAAAGTATACGTAAATTAAATTGCTGCACATTCTAGAAAATCATTTTGTTTCTTTTTAGGTGATAGTCTGTAGGACCCAGGAAGACTGTATACCTGCATATCTACCAACTTGCAGTGCAGTTTCTGTACTCCAGCCTCTTCTGTTCCATGCAAGAGGATTTTCTCTCAGGCAGGAGAAATTATCTCCAAGAAAAAAAACAGACTAAGCCATCGCACAGTAAAACAAATTCTCTTATTAAATAATATAAACTGAAAAAAGGGCTACCTTAAATGGATCATGTTTTTACTTTGCAAGTTCATGAGTAGGGTTTTGATTATCGACTTTCTGATTACAATCGATTCTACATTGAATAAAGTCATATTGATTCATTAAAATCCTGAATCGAATTTGAAATATAAATTTATTTTTGCCTGAAACGCTAGAATCTGAGGTTAAACCTCACAAAATTTCGTCAAACACCAAACAGCTAAAACAGTAAATGAGAGCAGGTTTACGGATTCTACATAAAAACGTAAACACAGAGCGTTTACGTTACGGTTGTAATATAAAGCAACGCATCAGAATCAGATTTTGATGCGTCGGCGGGTCTACGCTCTGTGTTTAACTCTTTTTTTTTCCCGCTAGATTCTGCAGCTGCAGGTTTCATCACTCTCCCAAAAAATTGACTGAACCTCCAGCAAAAGAAGATCCAAACCACATTTCACATTTCGCTTCAGATAAACATCGTCATGAATTCCCTCTTACCTTTTCTGTTTTGCTTCCACCACGATAAAATCACACTTCATGCACAGCTCTCTCTCTCTCAGTGTACTTCAAGAATGGTTTCCCATCTACAAATCTCTGTTTTCTGCATTTTTCGCTTGCTTATTACCCACCGGTCTACAGTTATGTACTGACGTCCGACAACGAAGTCTCATTTCTGCTGTTCAATACTGAAGAAATTTAAGCTTTTTACAATCATGCGAAACTGCAAAATGCTTAGCTGTGTCTCTAATTAAACCTCTGTAACTTTGCTCTCCTTTACTTCAGCAGCATCAGGTAATGTTCACATGTTGATTCATGGTTTTCTTCTTTTTTGGTTCTACTGCAGAATATTTTTAAGGAGGTTTCTTTGCTATGAAAAGCCAGGCCATGTTTTTCTGTTTTATTCTGAGTTACTTTGAAACAAAGGCATCTGCTGTGATGTTTACACCTCTGATTAAGTCTCACAAGTGTCAGCTTTCTTTTTATAGATATAAAAATATGGATATATACTGATAAATGATCAGAATTATAATATTTCTGACTGTCTGAGGCAAAACTTTCCCGATTCAAATCGAACTGAATCGAATCGTGGATCGAATAAATATGATTCTAGAAACCAGTGACGATACCCAGCCCTACTCAGCCCCCCTAAGCATTTTCCCTTTCCAGTTCCCAATCAATCCTACCCCTAGGTCAAAAATATGTATAGGAAAATTGGCCTAATATAATATTTTTCATAAACATACCTGTCCAGCTGTCCAGTGATTATTTGCATAAGTACATGGAGGCAGGACCTCACAGCAGAAGCATACTCCATAATGTGATGTACATTATCATATGTATATTATATATACTTCTCACTTATTGTATTTACCAACATCAAGAAGTCATAAGCAAAGAAAGACCAAACCATGGTGCATGTTTAATTAAGGAAAGTATATTGATAAAAATTATGTATTAAGCAAATAAACATAACAATTTTTTCAGGCGCCCCCCCCCCCCCCCCAAAATTACATGTTCAAAGCAACGCAACGGTGGCCCAACATCAAACAGAACTCCACTCTGTAGAGTGAGCAGTGATAATGAAGCAGTCCATTTTATTTTGTAGATTCAAGCTGCTCTTCATAATTTTCGCCACCAGATGTCACCAGAGAGGACTGTGTTGAAAAGCTTCGAGTAATGAACCGTTTTTCAATACAAGCTTCAGTGCTTCAGAAAGCTTCATTTGGCCATCACTACCAGCAACTAACAGAGGCAGACACAGAGGAATAACGAGGGAATGAAACACAGAAGGAGGGCACAGCTGGGAGTAATCAGACATGAAGAGACAGGGGCCGTTTCTCAATTCTCAAGTACGCGAGTACGTACTCGCGTTCTCGGTGAGTACGTACTCGCCGAGAACGCACGGGAGTACGTACCCGCCGAGAACACGAGCACGGACTCGCGATTTCTACAATTGGAACACCTGCGTACGTGATGATGTCACAGGTCCGGAGTTTTTACTGCCGTCCCCTCTTAATTTAACTGTGAGTAACATGTTATGAAGCTTAACTGTAATCACAGCCAAACCGGTTTACTCAGGAACAAATAAAACACTGAAATAAACCAAACATTAACATTTAGAAGTGATCTAAGTGACTTATATATTATTTTTAACCTCAGTAGTGAAACCTCTATTAATAAAAATAGTGTACATGTACATACGTGTACATACCTTAATAAAAACAAACAGGTGAGATATTAGAACGCTTTTATTTCTATTTTAGTGGACACTCAATACTATAGACAGCTGCTGGGGTTTCTTTAACCTGAGTAGTGAGAAGTCCGCGAGCGGGGGGGGGGGGTTGAAAATGATGTGCCGGGAGTCCGCTGTTGAGTTTTGGACGAAATGCATTCTGGGATATTTAGCTGTACCAAGTCCACACCGATGCATGCTCGATAAAACGGGCGGAGCGAGAACACATCCGGGACTTTCTCGTGTTCTCGGCTTGATGCGTACTTCGAATTGGAACAGTACTTGGTCTCCGACTGATGACGTATCACGAGTACACGAGAACGCAAGTACGCACAAGTACGCATATTGAGAAACGCCCAGGGGAAACGTAACCTGGACACACTGACATCAGACACGGACCTTCAAAGTAAAACGGGAAACTCACACACACAAAGACACAGACTCAGATACGCGGGCTTAACACAGACCTGACTACACTAGAGGGGATACATGGAACCAAAACGTAAGAAAAAACAAAGATACATCAAGAAATCAAAGATTAACAATACAGAACAGAAAACACTGGGTCACAGACTGTTAGGGTTCAAAAATGTTGAGAGAGGAATCCATAAATAACCACAGATCCGGGCGGGTGCAATTTAGACGGCATTTTAATGAATACACATGTGTGAGTCCAACAACCCAATCAATATTGAACTGCTTTACCATATTCAGACAACGGTTTTATAGGGTTAAGATAGTACAGCCCCCTTTTCTGTTGCTAGGCAGATTTAAACAAAGCATACGTCAACTCAAAACCACAACGACTCTTAACATAGTCTAAAACAAACATCTTCTTCGAGTCGACGCCAGGTGCTTCCTCTCAGCCCGCCTTCGCTGTCGCTTATCTTCTGGGACATCTGGTGTACTTCCTGGACTACCACGTACGCACCCAAACTTTGCAGTTATAAACTCTTACCTACTAAATGAGTCTGTGTGTGTGTGCACGTGCGAGGGCGCGTGCATGCTGTGTACTGCGTACGTGTCGTGACCTCTCTCACTATATGTGTCTGTATGTGTGTCTCGCCCTTAAATGCTCTCACATCTCACCCGTTACACTTCTGACCTTTCACCAGAACAGAGGCTCATCCTTACATATAATAACCTAACTGGAACTATATATGTAATCTACTGAATAAATGTTTTAATCAAAAGCCTCTACTAAAAGTTTCATATCCTACTCACAGTACTTGCATTCAGAGTCTGCTTTCAGTTTCACTTCTGCCAAAGCATGCCCTGCAGACGGGTTTCCTGTCTCTGCCCTCTACACAGAAACACTGAGATTATAGAAGCATTAAAAACATTTAAAATTATAGATTCAACTCCACAGTTTAAAGTGGTTCTTCTTGGACTTGTAATAAAGACTAATATAATACCCACATATTTGAACATCTGAATGCATCTGAATGCAACATCACTATTAACATGAAATGGTAATGATGATTATAAAAATAGCAGCAAATAATAGCAGTAAAACATTCCTACTCCTCTCAAGACCCAGGACCGTGACATTTTCTTCTTTATGGGAAAATTCATGACTGTTCATAAGAGTTTAATTTAATCAGACCTCATTTACGGATTCGTTACTCATCACGAGGAGATCCGATCATTGTATAGAGATTGACAGATCACGTGACTTTCGCACATTGCATGCCAGGTACTCGTGGCAAAACAATCAAAGCAATGCATCAAACGCAAGCATTTGCAGCACTGCAAAACGTTCATTCTCGTTCTTCCAATACCTTCTTGCTTTTTCTTTGTCCCCCCAAAAAGTTATGTACAAAACGAAGGAAAACAATGCCGGTCCGTACAAAGACAGACTTGATGAAAAGTCAAAGAAAAGATATGAGGAAAAAATCAAACGAGTGAAAGGGTTAGACCCTTACGAGCACACACAGTGGACGTTAGCGTGCTGCCCAACTTTTACCACGCTCATATTTATAATTATACGGTTCTTGGAGTGAGTGCATACACTCATGAAGTTTAGTAACTTCAGCTCACTGCAACAAGCCCAAGTACAGTTTACCAATGGATGGGTACAGGACCTTGAAATGCACCGTGTAGAACGAAAGACCATGCACAAACAAAGGCAAATTTACCAGTCTCACAAATCGTCTTCATAAATACACATTCGTTAACCGTTTATTAATAGGACCTTTAAGCTCAACGGTAATTAATTAGTAGTGGAAATAATTTCTGGTAGGCATTACAGAAATGTAGCAGTGACAATAATATTGTATGCTGTAATTGTACTGGGCAATATGTGATACAAAACAACTGTTTTATCCTGTGAATAAAAGTATATGTTTTTGTCAGTGTACCATGGCAATAACAGAAGCGAAACGCAATATTCTGTCAGGACAATTCACTATTTATGCACAATAAACACGGGAGCATAGCGCGACAATTTCTGTTCAGCGCCGGACTTGCTTGTAACTTATATCACCAATTATGTTATGAAAAATGACGTATTAACTACTACAAAACACTTGCCTTTGTGGGAATGCTTGGAGCAGACTAACATGTGAGCTGGAGTGTTCTGGGGCGTTATATTTGGTCTTTGAATGGCTGCAATCCAGGCCATCCATCGGCTCTTTGTTACTTCGGAAACATGGCTCGAACAATTTCTCTTCAACGACGTAATCCGATAACAACCGATCTCTTTACCCGTTGGCTTCCTGTTGCTGTCATGCGACCGGCTTTTGCAGTTAATAATACAACAGCTTCTTGCCATTTTTTGTGTTTCTTTTTATCGCTGTGTGACTGATTTCAATTGAAAGCCTGCGTGCGCTAGTACCTCTTGCCATGAGTTCCCAGAATCCTTTGCGGTTTTACCCCTGAATGACGTCACATTTTCAATCTCTATTAAAAAAATCGGGATTTCAGAATGGTGATCCAAGAGGGAGACAGAGCACGTCAGTTTTTAAACGCAGCAGAATACCGCAAGTAATATTCACCCTATAGAAATAAAACACTGTTGCGACACTTCTAAAAAACCCAACATACCCTTCTTTATTTTGTCCATGTAGAAAGCAGGGTTTGTTTCAACCGAAGGTTTCATTGTGTTACCGCGCCAGATCCGCAGCCCCGAACCGTAGTAAGGAAACCTCTGGCAGTTACTTGAAGGTTCCATGACTGGCTCGTAGCCGGTGTTGTGCCAAAAAGTGATTGTCTGCCAAAAACTGATTTCCGGTATTTGCCAAAAACTGATTGCTTGTATTTAAACTGCTATATGTGAAACATATGTCAAATGTTTCCCTCATGAGTGATATCACGTCATCTTGAGCAACAAACAACATTCCTGTAACAAGGTAGAAGCCGCAATCAGTTTTTGGCAGTGAGTTTATGTATCCTTTATGCAGGGCCGGCCCGTGGCATAGGCCGTATAGGCAAACGCTAAGGGCGCCGTCCATCAGGGGGCGCCACGCCAGTGCCACAAATGTTGAAAAAAAAAAAAAAAAACGTTGGTACTATTATTTCTAAATACAAAAAATAATCCCACGTTAATTAAAATGCAAAGTAAAGCTTATTTAATAGAAATATTATTTGTTACAACATTACAAGCAGCACAACCCACCAGTTTTGCAGCAGCATCAAGCGGTCTTCCTGTTGCCTCCACCTCAGCAGCACAACCCAGCAGTGATGCAGCAGCATCAAGCGGTCTTCCTGTTGCCTCCACCTCAGCAGCACAACCCAGCAGTGATGCAGCAGCATCAAGCGGTCTTCCTGCTGCACCAATAGACCCTGCTGACTGGCCTTCTGCTTTAACTGAAAAGGTACGAACAGAGTTAGTTCACAGAGGTCCATTTGTAATTGATAGTGACTTCACATTCCCGAAACAGAAAGACGGGCGAAGGTGTCAGCATGATTATTTTAACAGACTCTTAATCAATGGGGAAAAGGTGAGAAGAACCTGGCTTATTCGAAAAAAGAGGATAGCTTGCACTGCTTCTGCTGCAAAATGTTTTCCAAGAGAGATTACAAACTGAGTAGGGAAGGTCTGAAGGACTGGAAAAATGCAAGCCACTTGCTCAAGGTCCATGAGGATAGCCAGGAGCATAATGCTCACATGTCAACATGGAAGGACTTGGAGGTCCGTTTTGCGAAAGGACTCACAATAGATAAACAAGAGATGGCACTTGCTGAGGCTGAGAGAAAAAGGTGGCGTGAAGTTCTACATCGTTTGGTGGCAATAATTCAGTCCTTAGCTGAAAGAAACATGGCTTTCAGGGGGTCCACAGACACATTAAATAAACCAGACAATGGCAATTTTCTGAAAGAAGTGGAGCTTATGGCCAAATTTGATCCAGTGATGAAGCAGCATGTCAGTAGAGTAGAAAGTGGAGCTGGCAGTCACATACATTATCTGTGAAAAACAATCCAAAATGAACTGATTGACACCATCAGTTCAAGAATAATAAAACGCATTGTGGAAGATATCAAAACATCAAAGTATTTCTCCATCATTTTAGATTGCACACCTGATCTGAGTCATAAGGAACAGCTCTCTGTCATAGTCAGGATAGTGTCACAAGAAGACATACCACAAGTTAAAGAGCATTTCCTGGGCTTTCTTGTTGCAGAGGAATCAACAGGAGATCATTTGTCAACTCTCATCCTAAAACGGATAGAGGAGCTTAACATTCCTTTTGAAGACTGCAGAGGACAGTCCTATGACAATGGGGCCAACATGAAGGGAAAAAATAAAGGTGTTCAGGCAAGGTTGCTTCAGCTAAACTCAAGAGCTTTTTTGGTCCCATGTGGTGCCCACACTTTAAATCTGGTAGTAGCTGATGCTGCAAAAAGCTCACCAGATGCCCTTGGCTACTTTGGGCATTTAGCAAAATTATTCAAGCTCTTCTCAGCCTCCACCCATAGGTGGGGTGTTCTCCTGAAACATGTGAAAACCTCCTTGAAATCATGGGCTGAGACCAGATGGGAAAGCAGGATAAAAAGCATTGAGGCAGTCAGATATCAGGCTCGGCAAGTCAGAGAGGCTCTTCTGGAGGTGAGGGAAACAGCTACAGACCCTGTGGTCAGAGTTGAAGCCCAGTCTTTGGCTGAGGAGATTGGATCCTATCGTTTTTGCATTTGTACAGCCATCTGGTATGACATTCTCAGCAAGATCCAGTATGTGAGTAAACTCATGCAGTCGCCCTCCATGCAGCTAGATGTGGCTGTCGACTTGCTGAAGAAAACCAAAGATTCCCTCACCAGCTACAGAAACACTGGATTTTCTGATGCACAGACAACGGCAAAGGAGATGTGTGAAGAAATGAATGTGGAGGCTGAACTCAAACAAAAGCGATTGAGAACCACCAAAAGGCACTTCGGTTATGAGTCTCCAGATGAGCCCATACAAGATGCACTTAAAAAAATGGAAACCACATTTTTTAATGTGGTAGTGGATACAGCCATCTCTTCACTTGATGAGAGATTTCAGAACCTTGGAGAGGTGAATGACAAGTTTGGAGTACTCCTCAATTTCCACAACTTACAAAAAGAAGAGCCCTGCTCCACCGCTCTCTCTGTCTCTCTCCCTGCTGCTGTTTAGGCTCTGCTGAGTGGAAACACACCTGCACTCAAATTACCGGGTGGTGTCTTCCTCTATATAAAGCTATGCAGGCTTCATTTCAAACTTATTTCTCCTTTGCCTTTCCCCTGATTGTGATATCAGATGCCAGTTAATTTTGAGATAACCGAGGCGGTATTGATCAGGTTCTGTAACAGTCACAGGTAGGCTGGGTAACCTCCATTTAGCGTCTAGTGTTTGACAGCTTTTGGTTCTCTGTGCAGAAATGTCAGTAAAAACATGAAACACAGCCAACAAACGTAGTCCTAAAACCGTGGTTAGCTCCTAGTGTCCGTGCCCCACACACACCTGTGGTGCAGCAGTGGTGTATGAATGCCTGAGGACTGAAGAACAATCAAAGAAATGATTAAAAGCCCCCAATTACTGTGACATTCATGCCCATGATGAGTGGACACACCTGTGACCACAGCTGTATAACACAGTCTGAGGGAATTACTCTGTGGACCTCTTTAAGATATGATGAAGTTTTTTTTGTGTGTGTTGTTACAGTGTGTGCCCAGGAATACAGGGTTAGAGGCGCAGGTCTGTTTCACTGAATGTCCACAACTGTTCTAAGCAGTTTAGTCTGCATGGGGACTTTTTTTTATTTATTTTAAAAATAAACCAGACTCTTTATTTCATTTCTGTTTCTGACTTCTCCTCATCTGTGCAGATGAATTGTTAGGGTGCCTCAGTCGTTGATCCAGTGTTTGGTGTTTTTGGTTCTTAGATTTTTATTTCATTGTCTTCTTGAAGTGTCTCATATTTCTCAGTTGAACCTGCTTGTACTTGTAGTTTATTTAGAGAGTCTATTAGTCCCCTAACCCCCCCCAGCTACGGTGCAGAATCTGACATCTTTACTGGGATCATCAGTTTCAGTTACTCATGATCAGTGTTGGTCAAGTTACTTGAAAAAAGTAATCAGTAACTAATTACTGATTACTTCCCCCCAAAAGTAATCCTGTTACTTTACTGATTACTTATTTTCAAAAGTAATGAATGTAGAGATTAAAAGGATATTTTGCTGCTATTTCTGCTGCTATATTTTTATGATCATTATTACTATTCCATTAATTATTAATATTGATAGTGCATTTAGATGTTTAAACATATTGGCACCCAATTAAGCTTTTATTACAAGTCCAGGAAGAACCACTTTAAACTGTTGAGTTGAATCTATAATTTTAAAGGCTTTTGAATGTTTTTATATTTTTACACTGAAGTCTTCAGCGGGGGAGAGACGGAGCTGCAGGGATAGGAAATATACTCTGTGCCAAAATAAGACAGGAAGTTACATGTTTTTGAAGTTGCATGCTTTGCAGAAGTGAAACTGAAAGCAGAGTCTGAGTGCAAGTATTTTGAGCAGGTTATTTTAATCTTTGATTAAGCTTTGATTAAATTTTAAGTAGTTGTATTAGATTGAAACATTTGTTTTATATATTTTACATATAAGTCAAGATCAGTACACACAGGATGGCCTTAGCCTGGTGGCTTAGGCTGAGGTCAATTAAGGTGCAGCGTGAGGATCACACATGTACAGACATATACACATACACACACACAGTTTCAGTTGTATACATGCTGGCCTTCTGTCTGGTGGAAAGGTTACAAGGTTTAGCCGATGAAGTGGAGGGTGAAATAAAGGACAGCACACACACCCACATACACACACATAGTATTAGACTCATTTATATAGGTAAGAGTTTAATTATGTTTTGCTTGCGACTACAAAACTGCCTGCATGAGTGACAGTTTGTGCAGAACGTGGACCTGATGTTCCAGAAGATAAGCCTGGGCAGGATGGTGACAGGAAGCACATGGGTTCGAGCCGAAGACAATGTTCTTTTTTAAAACTATGTTAAAAGTTGTCAACAGAACAGTTGTGGTTTTGAAGTGACGTATGCTGTATTAAGTCTGCCTGGCAACAGAAGAAGGGGCTGTACTATTCTCACCCCTATAAAGTCTTTGTTCTGACTATTGTAAGATAGTTCAACACTGATTGGGCTGTTGGACTCCACATGTGTACATTAAAATGTCGTCTAATTGCACCAGGCCGGGTCAGTGGTTATTTTGGATTCCACCTCAATATTTGAACCTTAACATTAATTACTTAGTTACTTTTTAAAAGCACGATTTACAACCTGAATAGGTGATAAAGCGATAGATCTTTCAGCCCAATTCTACTTTTTCTGCATGTGAGACATACACATATTGACGGGGTCGGGTTATGTTAAAAAGTATAAATTGTTATACTTTGTTCATTGGTTCAAAGGTACCAGGCACGTGCAGAGGGGGGGCGGAAGGGGCTTGAGCACCCGCCCCTTTCCTGATGGGTGCCCAAAGTGCCCTTTTGTTGAGGCAATTTTATTTTTAATTTTTAATTATTTTTTTTTTAAATGTGTGTGTGCTTGTGGAGTCCTGTCTGTGCCCCTCAACAATAATATTTAACTATTAATCACATTTTTGCTAAATAAAAGGATCTGGCTTGCATCAGTCACATGATCACCATTAACCAATGATCGCCCTTGACGGCAGAACGCGCTGGTTACGAGCCGGGAACGAGCTCACAAAGTGCACGCGCATTTTTTGCGGTCCGGAGCTGTAGGAGAAACACAAATTAACTCAGAGACACAGACTGATGCGACAAAAACAGTAAGTAGGTGTACAGCGCACACTGTAGTCTAAAGCACACAGGAGTATTAGCTTATCACGTACACGTTGGTAAGCTGTCTTGTGGCACCTGACGAACTGAAACAAATGAGCGTGCTGTGTGTGCAACAGCGCGACAAACTTTACCTGTCCTTTTATTAACTGCACAAGTAGTGCTGGTCATAGCTGCTGGCTCACTGGGTAAGGCTGTCATGGGTCTGTAGCTCTGTCACCGTTTTAGGGGACATATTTAGTTTTAAAGTAAGTTACAGGGCTTTTCCTGCCTTTCTGGAGGGCTTATATTTCACTTAAAACGATCTAATATGCATGTCCACATAATTATGGATTATTATAATTATAATATTTTTAAAAAACACGCTATATTTTAAAGAACATACATTAAGAAACAGATTATATTAGATTTATATTTTAAATAAGACAAAATGCTGATTTTACAGCAGTAAAATTATTGTATCTCTACAGTTTAAAAATGTAATAAGCTTTCTGCCTGCACAGAGTGGATAGTGAAACAAATGGAATCATCATAAATACATTATTATAAATTTGTTACTTTTTTTCCCTCATTGCTTTATTATTGTAGCTCTAGTGATAAATAATAAGGGAAGGATTCTGGATCAGCACCATGATGGAAACTTGTGCCCACAGTATATACAGTATTCTGAAGAAGGTCTAAAATGTCACTGTGTGTGCATGCATGTGTGTGTTTTATGTATATGGATTTTTGAATTATTACTCATAACATTGTCCAGACATGGCTGGTAAGGACATGAGGAGGAAACAGTAGGAGCTGTGTGAGGCTACTAAAGGCAGTGGATTCCTCAGCAGCTGGATTACAAAGAGCACAGGTAACATTAACACATGTACCAGTTGTTGGAGAGGTATTCCAGTATAAAAATAATAATAAGCACAACTGAAATGTTTTGCTTCTATAACATTTTTCTGTCATCATTTTATTATAGATTAAGTGTAAGAGTTGTTAAGTGTGGATAATTAAATAATAGTAACAATAATAATAATAATAATAATAATGGATTGGATTTCATATAGCGCTTTTTAAGGCACCCAAAGCGCTTTACAATGCCACTATTCATTCACTCTCACATTCACGCACTGGTGTGTATTGCAATAGTGTATTGCAATAGCAAGTTATGCCTTGTTCTCAGATGGACAGCAAGTGGAGAGTGATAGATGAAATGAGGGGATGGAAGGAGGAAGAGAGGCAAAGAGTGATTCACAGGCAGGGTCTAGTTTATTTCTCAGTTTTTTGTTGCCTTATGGTTCCAAGCGCTGTCACCAATCTTTGCATTTTGTTATTATCTCATGACACTTGTTTAATCAGCTACCATCTCTCCTATGGACTTTTTAATGTCTACAGTCTCAGATCAACACAGCCCTCCAGCACTATCAGCAGCAGGAGCAGCAGCAACCCCTCAATAGCAACATTGTACCCATCAGGTAAAACATAGGCTACGTTTGCTTTGCCTCACAACAGTGATATAGTATGATGCGATCCCATATTAGATTCTTGATGAATGTGTGTTGTTGTTATTCAGCCTGGTTCAATGTGCCCTTTTTTAGCTTTGAGCACCCGCCCCTATAAACGTCTCTGCACGGCCCTGAAAGGTACCCCACAATTTTTTTGCTTGTTTGTTCTGGTGTATTTTTCATTTGAACTGTTATTTTGCCAGAGTACTCATATTTACAAGACGGCATGGAACGCCTCATGGGTGTGTCAGAAAAACTCTTTTGTACGTATGTTCCTTGAAGGGGATTGGAGTGGTTCTTTTTTCCACCGCAGCCAAGGGCTAGGAGTTGAAGAGGAGCTGCTGTATGTTTTTGTCATTGATCTAATTGTGAAATAAAGCATATGCAGTGAGAAAGCAACTCCCGGAGTCATCCCTGCCTTAAAGCTGCAACATGCATAATCCATCATACAAAATGTAATCAAATGGAAAAGTCTCTTTTTAAAACTTGTTTTATTAGTTTTAATCTTTTAACTTTTGCATCAAGCAAAAATGTAATTATATGCAACATTCTCTGACTGGAAGAAATTTGTTTAACATTTAAACCTATTTTCTGCACATTCCAGCACATAAAATAAAATATTTTTTCGTGTTTAGGGCAGGGATAGCTCAGTAGGTAGAGTGGTGGCCCCATGATTGGGAGGTTGGGTTCGATTCCCCTGAACAGCTATCCTGAGGTACCCCTGAGCAAGGTACCGTCCCTGCCCAATGGCTGCCCACTGCTTCACTGAGTGAATGGGTTAAATGCAGAGAGGAATTTCCCCACGGGGATCAATAAAGTACACTTTCTTTCTTACACTCACTCTTTCAAATAGATACAAGTGAAACACAGCAGAAAATAAATAAAATCAAAGACTAGCGGTCCTGTTGCTCTATTTTCACCTGCAAAGCAGGAGTGGGGTAGGCGGAGGTTTGCCCTGGTGCAGGTGTGCCGCAGCGGTCAGTTGAAGAATTTGTGAATTTCACGTTACGTGGTAGCGCACTCGGTGCTTGATGGAAGTTTAGGGGTTTTTTTCGCTGTAAAAAGAAGTTTTCTTCCCACGCACAATGGACGCTAATGTTTTTGTTACTTTTTATGGAATCAAACTCAAAATAAGGTCAGTACTTCCATGCTTTAAACGCTGCATGCTCATACTCTCTCCCGCGCTCGATATGTTATCCATTGTTGATCTGCACACAGCTGTTGTCACGAACGTCGCACTCGCTTACGTCACTGTCATGAGACATTCTCGCAAAAAAATCACAGTTTTAGTAACGCAGTAACGCAGCGTTCCTACGGGAAAGTAATGATAATCGAATTACCGTTTTTGCAATAGTAATCCCTTACTTTACTCGTTACTTGATAAAAGTAATCTGGTCATGATATCATCAGTCAGCGTTAGTCAAAGACCAGAGTGAGTGGAGATTAGAGAAGAGAAGCAAAGAGTGATTCACAGGCAGGGTCTAGTTTATTTCTCTCAGTTTTGTTGCCTTATGGTTCCAAGCGCTGTCACCAATCTTTGCATTTTGTTATTATCTCATGACACTTGTTTAATCAGCTACCATCTCTCCTATGGACTTGTCTACAGTCTCAGATCAACACAGCCCTCCTGCACTATCAGCAGCAGGAGCAGCAGAAACCCCTCAACAGCAACATTGTACCCATCAGGTAAAACATAGGCTACGTTTGCTTTGCTTTGTCGCCACCTCACAACAGTGATATAGTATGATGTGATCCCATATTAGATTCTTGAATGTGTGTTGTTGTTATTCAGCCTGGTTCAATGTGCCCCTTTTTAACTTTGAGCACCCGCCCCTTTAAACGTCTCTGCACGGCCCTGCATGGTATCATCAGTCAGCGTTAGAGAAAGACCAGAGTGAGTGGAGATTAACGAAAGCAGTGTGAGAGTATAGATTATTGATGGCATGCTATGCTTCATGTAAACTCCAATTCTGGACTGAGGGAATAAAAGTTGCCAAATTCAGAATGGAGTCATGTCTCTCAGAGGGGCAACAGATGCACAAATACATCTGTGCTTTAATAAACTTCCTGTGTGAGATTTCGGCTTGGCCCCTGGACACACAAGGATGCGCCTGAAGCCTGAAGAGACGACTATATCTATAGATGAGAATTTATGTGTGTGTGTGTGTGTGTGTGTGTGTGTGAAAATATTTACACAAGTTAAACATTATTTTTGTTAATTCTGGTTACAGATACAAAGCAAAAAAACAAAAAAAACAAAAACAAAACTATGTGTGAAACTCTGAACTCAAGTTAACAGCTTTTGTCTGAGTTTCAACTTACAAGTACCAATTTTGACCCAATTTTCCTCCTTTCAGCTGACTGGTCAATGCCATGTCAATCACAAATGCAACTATTCAATCAGAGAACAGATGGGGAGGGGCACTTTACTGAGCTTCGGGTCCTGGAAAGGTAATACAGTTTGAAGCTGGAGGATGTCTATATAAATATCCTATAAGGTTCATACAAGCTAGGTCCTTTAACTTTAGCAGTTGAAAGAATTAAGTTGTGGTGTACCAGTGGTCAGAAATACCACCATTACTTTAGTATTACTAAATGTGCAGCTCTTTCAATTCGGACACGGCATGCGCTGTGCTCACCGCTAACTAATAGAAAAGGATCCAACATTTGTGTTGCATTGGCCACTGTGCTCTGCTTGTATGTCGTTGTTTTGCGGCTGTTCCACGTGTACTAGGTGCGCCTGCTCCTTGTCATTTCAAAACATGTATCTCTTTGAGTTTATATCCTCTACGAGAGTTTGTGTTATATTATGTTCAAGTGTTTAATAAAAACATGTATCGCTTATTCATAACGAGGAAAGCTTTGTAACTATCCTGGCAAGTGAAGTGTGTGTCATTTCCACAACACTGCTTCCCCCCCCCCCCCCCCCCCCGAGGTCCACAGAGCTGTTGAAAACACTCTGGAGGTCCCTGTGTAAGCATATAATCCTGTGACAAAAGGTTCACAGAACTCGGACACACAGAAGAATGTTTTCCTTCGTGGTGATGGAGAAAAATACTGACACGTAAAAGAACATTTACCCTTCCAGCTCAGTAAAGTGTGACTGTGACAGCCAAACCCATCTGTTCTCTGACTGAATAGTTACATTTGTGATTGACATGACATTGACCAATCAGATGAAAGGAAGGAAAATTGGGTCCAAATTCGTACTTGTAAGTTGAAACTCGCACACAAGTAGGAAACTTGAGCGCAGTTTTACAATTTTTTCTTTGTTTGTTTCTTTGTGTCTTTAATCAGACCTTAACAAAAACAATGTTTAACTTGTGTAAATATTTTTTTTGTAAAAAAATTCTCATCTCAGCACAAACATAACATTCTCTGATATTTTGGTTTACAATGTTACACAACTCACTTCACAACTACGCATTCTGATTTACAAGTACAAAATATTTGTGAACACAGTTTGAGCCCATAGATGGGGCCTGATTATTTAAGACCTTGTTTGTGAGGAGCAGGATTTTGAATTCAATTCTGGATTTAACAGGAAGCCAATGAAGGGAAGCCAAAACAGGAGAAATCTGCTCTCTCTTTCTAGTCCCTGTCAGGACTCTTGCTGCAGCATTTTGGATTAGCTGAAGACTTTTCAGCGAGTTTTTAGGACATCCTGATAATAATGAATTACAGTAGTCCAGCCTGGAAGTAATAAATGCATGAACTAGTTTTTCAGCATCACTCTGAGACAGGATATTTCTAATTTTAGAGATGTTGCGTAAATGGAAGAAAGCAGTCTTACATATTTGTTTAATATGTGCCTTGAAGGACATGTCCTGGTCAAAAATGACTCCAAGGTTCCTCTGACACACATGAAGACGCAGGAGCTTCATCAGCAGCAGCAGCACTGAGTGGCTCCTCCAGCACTTTAATGATCTCTCTCCTCTGTAGAGCGTTTCTGTCTGATTGCTCTCATGGTTTCTTGGAGCTCCTCCACTGAATTGCAGTGTCAAAACTGAGCTGCAGTACAACTCAGCAGAGTCACGTGACTGTTGGTTTCAGCTGATTCAGTCAGAGATTTCTAGTCACTGAAATCCTGTGAGAGCGAAGCCTGAACTGATTCTGCTTTTTCCTCATGAATGTTCACAGATAAGAGGAGAGATTCAGAGAGGAACCAACCAATGTGAAAGTGAGAGACAGACGGAGACAGCAAGGAAGGAAAGTGAAAGGTTTCCAGGATCAGACGAGTTCAGGTGGATTCATAAAGAGAGATCAGCAATAAAAGGAATGAAGTGTTTCCTCAGCTGGAGGCAGAACCAGCAGCTGGACTGTTTCCCCACAGCTGGACTCACAGGTGAGACACCTGCAGCTTTACTGACACCCAGTGGACGCAGCAGGAAATTCAAGTGTTTATTCAGGGCTGCTGTGGCTCATTAAAAACTCTGAAATTCAAATAAATGAAGGTCTTCAAATGTCTCATATTTCTCTAAAATCATTAAATGGAAGATTTTTCAGACTGGAAGTAAAAATGAAGCCAAGAATAATTTTTCAGTCAGTTTTTAAAGTTTCACTCGCTCAGCGTCTCTCCTCTTATCACCGCTGATCAGACACATTTATTTATTTGAAGATGCAGTTAGCGGCTGACACGCTGATGATGCTCAGTAGATCTGATCTTTGTATCTGGATTTATTTGACAGGAACAGTGTTCATGTTCATGGACATCAGGATAAAAACAGAAGATGGAAACCTGCCAGATTTGAGCTAAACTGCTCATTTCCATGTGTAATCCCTGGGCAGGTCACATGACTCTATCCAACATACAAAGACACACAGACACACAAGAAAAGCCAGAGAAACAAAGACAAATCCAAACAATCCATCATACTGAGTTAAAGTGATCACAGCTCTGCTTTGTTGGAGATGAGCCTTCAGAGTGGAACATGTGGACTGTTCCTTTATTACTACCACTGAAGGCCACGCCCCTCTGGTCATGTGATCATGTGGTTTGTAGGAACGCTCCTCTTCCTCAGAGGATCCACCTGTGCTTCCTCTCCTCTCTCCTCCACCTGTTACAGTGAGGGAACGTCCTCCGTGATGGAGGAGCTGCTGGAAAGTGCTGAGAGTTTCCTCCAGAGTGAGACCTCTGTCACAGTTCAGAGGATCTACGGCAGCAGAGACCTTCATGGACACTAAAAGTCTCAAACACACAACAACAACATCACACTGACTCCACTCTGACATCACTGATCAATAATCAAAGAACACACAGATCAAACTGACTGATCAGCCATCAGAGGAGTCGGATCAATGGAGCTGCTTCTGGTCCTGATGTCCCCTGTTTGATCCTGGACCTGAACTCTCCCTGCAGAGGAGACACAAGACAGTCAGACACACACACACACACACACACACACACACACACACACACACACACAGACAAACAAACCTTTGACTTTGAGCTGCACTGTTTTCCTTCTGATGAAGTCTCCACGACTCCATAAGCAGTGTTGGGAAGGTTACTTTTAAAATGTATTCCATTACAGAATACTGAATACATGCCCCAAAATGTATTCTGTAACGTATTCCGTTACGTTACTCAACGAGAGTAACGTATTCTGAATACTTTGGATTACTTAATATATTATCATGCTGTTTACAACTACGTGAATGTACTATTGCTGTGATTTATTACTGTTACTGAAGGTCCGCGGCTCCGAACCTTAGTAAAGGGACCTCTGGCTAATACGGTGTCGGGCTGGTAGCCGAAAACTAGCTTTACTTTGTTGTCTGGGTCAACTTTGCTTGCCAGAGACAGAGAGAGGCGTTGAAAGGCTGCTCCAACGGAACTTATTTTTTCCGGAGGAAAACACGAACACAGTGTACAGTTGAGTCTTAATAGCTTACTTACAAATGGGCTCGTCAGGCACTCTTCTTGGCTGCTGTGGTTATTATTATATTTACATGCTTCCAGCTCCCGTTTTAGCTCCGTGACAGCTCGGACTTTTCCTTTCTCTCCCTCCCTCGCTCACAGACACATAACGTGTATGGCAGTCCATTCTCCCTGCAGCACGGACTACACTGCCCATCAGGCTACATTCTGTAGGGCCATGCCTGTAGCATTCTGCCTTTTAGCTTAGCACAACAACAACAACAACAAAAAAGCGCTCTCTCACCCAGGAAACACGCAGAGAGAGAGCGCGTCACCCTGTAACCATGGCAACCGTAACGCTGCCGCCTGGAACAACAGAACATAGCTGTCAAACAAACCCAAACAGTCCTGACCCGCGACAATATGAAACAGGGAAGTACCGCCGTGTAATCCATTTATTTCAACAAAGTAACTGTATTCTGAATACCACCTTTTTAAACGGTAACTGTAACGGAATACAGTTACTCATATTTTGTATTCTAAATACGTAACGGCGGTACATGTATTCTGTTACTCCCCAACACTGTCCATAAGTAACACACATATTCTCCACTGTCTCTCTCTGTGGGGTGTTTCAGGGTCAGACTGAGGTCTCCAGTTTTCAGCAGGTCTTCATTCATCTTCGTTCGGTCTCTGTGAACCTGGTGCTGTTTGTGAGGCTGGTCAGAGCCGTTCTCATACAAATGGACTATGATGTATTCAGGTTCATAGCGTTCCCACTCCACTTTAGCATCTTCAGGCAGGTTTTGTGTGGTTTTGAAGGGCAGCTGGACAGACTCCGCCGCCTCCTCCACCTCCACCTGACAGACGGAGAGGACAACAAACACAACATGAGCTGTACAAAGTGTGATTGGTGTTCACAGAGCACCATCATGTGACTCTTGGGCTGTGTCCCAATTCAGGGTATGCACGCTTGAAGTACGCATTTGAAGTGCGATTACGTCACCGCCACGCGACGACGGCTGTCCCAATTCGAAGTGTACTTCAAATGCATACTCCAAATGCGCCGTCGATTTCCCCAAATATCAAGCGTGGTCCGGTGCACGCTTCGTGGTCCCATATATCCCACAATTCATAGCGCAGCAGTGGGTGTGGATAATTTTGCTGCAAAATAAGGCAGAAGGGAGCGGCCGAAGACTGAACTGTCAAAAGTAAGTACTGAATATTATGTCACCTATTTATGTGCGAATGTTTAATAATGAAGAACATTAAAACATTACTGTTGGCCACATGTCGGAAAAGTTATGTGACATTAGTGATGTTTGTACTTTAAGCGTAAACTTGGTTTTAAAGCCTCTACTCATATATATATATATATATATATATGTATATATATATTTATATATATATATATATATATATGTAGTTGACCTTAATCTTACAGAGAATGTGATGATTTGATGGATAATTAAAGTCAGTCATATATCCATGTTAAGGGAAAATCCCAAACCGCAGACTGCAAATATAAACAGAAACACAATGAGACAGCGTAATGAATCACATGTACATGGGTGAGCGTCTCAGAAGAGAGTCACACAGTGTACCTTTTTATTCGTGCATTTATAGTCACTGGTGCCCACACAACAGGGCGGCGTATTTTCGCTCTTCTCAGAAAAATGACTATACAACAGTATGTGGCTATCTTACTGGAACATTCCGTTCCTCTTTTTATCAAGACATGTTACACAGGCGTGCTCTCCCACCCAGCAGGCCGTCCAAGGACGAGCTTCCGGCAAGCAATATGAATCACAAACAGCAATGCATTTAATAAAAATCTTTTTACATTTCCCTACTGTTGTTTGACTTCTCTAATAGTTAAACAATCTGTTTGTTATCTATGCATGATTTCTTGGCTTGGCATTTTTAATCAGCATGTCATTCACAGATCAATTACAACATCATAGATAAGTCATCTTTAGGAGGGTCATCTTCGTCTTCGTCCATGGGCAGAGTCAAATATGCCTGTACACGGACTGCGATCACCTTGTTTATCATGGACTGTATGCAGGGAAGAATACATGTGGTAAAACAGCAAAGCAATAACAGTAAAACTCCCACAAAAACTAATCCTTTAATCAAAAGGGACTTCCATGAGCCGCTTATCAACCATGTAAGCCAATCTTCAGTGTTTGTGACATAGTCTTGTTGTTGTGCAGCCCTGAGTTGTCTCAGTGTGTTCAGAGCATCAGTCATATTGGATGAGTGTACATTATCTGGAATGTATGTACAGCATGTGTTGTTAAAGAGGACACATAGTCCTCCCTTTTCAGCGAGGATCATGTCTAACGCCACCCTGTGTTGCATTACTGCAATGCGCAGAGCGTCAATTTCTTGATTCTGTTTATCGTTTATGTTACAGGATGCATTCAGGAACAGTCCAAAACGGTAGTCCAGAGTTTCAATTCGTAAAGCATGTTTTCCGACTCCTACCCAGGGAAACAGGGCGTGGGTCTCTTTCTGGCCGGTTGTCCAAAGCTTAAATTCCTGTGGAACATCTGATCCCCAGATAGGGTCATGTGGTTGTACTGCAGAGACGTCTCGTCGTCGTCGGGTCCTTGTGGCGTTTCCCGTAGTTATTTTGAAGGTGTGATCTGAGATGAAGATGGGGGCGCAAACTCCGGTCCACCCTGGAGGTAGTATGAAATAAGCACTTTGTCCACATAGCCAGGCCATTCCTTGCACCCAGTAGGTGCCATTAGAGGGGTTGGCTGTGTTCACAGGGGCACCTTCTCCGTTTCCAGCGGTCTGATTACAATTAGTGGTGTTTCCAAGCGGTCTGTTACCGTTGTCTTGCCGGTAGCACATGGAGTGGTTCTTCCCTGGGGTTTGGTCCAAGAACACTGGGAAGTGAATGGATGTGTTCCAGTTTGTCACGTTGAAGTTGATCCAGAAAAGTTGGTCACACGTTCCATTGTCAAGTCCAGCGTCTTCAATGGTGATTATCTCGTGTTGGGGTGGTCCCTGAAAGATACTAAGGAAGTTAAGCGAGTAGATGGTAGATGAGCTTGTCTCGTTGATGATGATTTTATTATGCTGATAGCCAACGCCCGAAAAGCTGGCGGCACGTTTGGCTTGTGTTTTGTTCTTTATTGTCCTCGAAAAGTGCGAGGAGTCCTGCTAGGAGCAGGAGGACAGCTGCTAGGACGGCGAGTGTCTTCATGACAGCCAAACACACCTAGATCCTCGGGTGAGTAGACTACTGGCGAGAAGTAGAGGGCGGGATATACCCAATCAGCCCTCCCTTCACCAGGTAGATCACCAGTAGGTAGGGGTGCTGGAGTCTATGAGTCTGGGCTGTCACTCACATTCTTGCAGTGGCTTTGGTGAATCCAAGATGGTCTCTCTGCTATCTTACAGGCGGTTGGTGCGGTGATGAGCACTTGGTAGGGACCTTCCCAGCGGGGCGAGCTCCAATTCTTTCTCTGGAGAACTCGAATCAGGACGCAATCACCTGGCTTCAACCTGCAAGATACTGGAGAAGATTCAGAAGGCAGTTTATTGTTCAAAACAATATCTTTGTTTTCTAGTAGCTTCGACATCCATTCTGCTAGTGTGGTCTCTCTGATTGATTTATCTAAAGGTTCACTTGTGATTGGCAGTGGAAATGGTCTGCCATGAATGATTTCAAAAGGTGTGAGTTTCTGAGAACTTTGTGTCAGTCTCATCCACATTTTTACTAGGCCTATACACTCAGGCCATGGTCTCCCTGTTTCTTCCATACATTTTCTAAGTCTCTGTTTTATTGTGCCGTTAGTTCTTTCTGCTAATCCTGCACTTTGCGGGTGATAAGCACAGTGATTTTTGATGCTGAATCCTAGTGCTTCAGAGACTTTGCTGATTACCTCATTGACAAAGTGTGTCCCATTATCTGATCTTATCAGAGTGGGGATGCCATATGTTGGGATGAAGTGATTACACAAACATTTTGCTACTCAAATGGCATCTGCTTTCTTTACTGGATAGATTTCTGGCCATTTTGAGAATACGTCTATGATCACTAGAGCGTATTTTGAGCCTTGGCATTCATTTAGTTCAATAAAATCCATGTGGATTGTGTGGAAAGGATGGGGTGGTGTGGGAAAATGACCTCTTTTTGGTCTGAGATTCCTTTGTGCATTGTGTTTTTTTGGCAAATCATGCATGTTCTGACAAATTCTTTTGCTGAAGTTTCGAAATTTAGAGTGTAAAAGTGTTTTGGAGATTATATCTCCTATCCCTCCTGTTGACACATGGAGAGTAACTCCATGTGTCACTAAGGCTGCTGTTTTGTGTAGAGATTTTGAAAGTATTGGTTTTCCTTCACAAACCATCAAGTCATCTTTTAGTTGCGCTCCGCATTTCAGCCATTTCCTTTGCTCAGCTGTGGGAGCTGCTTTTTGTTCATCCTTTGTCAGTAAAATTGTTTCCCTTTGTAATTTCATAGTCATTCTTCTGATGTGCTGCACACTTGCAAACTGCTAAATGTCGCATCACATGAGGAGTTTCCTCCCATGTAAACAGATGTGTGCCATGATAAAACCTTCTCCACACACTAGAAACAAGAAACTAATTTCAACCGTTGTTACATCTTATTCACTTATTTTATAATACAGTTATTTTTTCAAATCTAATATCAATCAACTAATTTGCATATCAGCTTATAATGCGCTAAATTGACAGGTCAACAGAAATGCACGTTCAAAAGATTATCACAAAAGAGAATTTCCTCCATACAGTAAATTACTTGTGTTGCATCAATCAAGGAGAAAGCATCTCACAATTTATTGTATTACCAACTAAATTTATTGTCTGGTCACTGCTTGGTCATACCAGACTCTCTCTGTGTCTTTATTTTTCCTTCTCTGTTTTCACAAACGTTTCACCTATTGTCCTGCAAGCTGGAGAGTTAAATGTCAGTAGTGGGTAAATTCAGCAGTTGATAACAAAACTATTAAGTTTTTCCTGTTTTAACACCAATGTGAGATATAGAGGTGCACATATAGTGTGTGCTCTAGTGTAAGCTGCTCTTCATTGCATGTATGTGTATTAGTAGCTTGCATGCAGGGCCTCTGGGCCTGTCTCACCCAAAAGGGCATTTTCTTAACAGTTGCCTTTCACTCGCGTGTGTTAAGAAAGGCAAATGTGCTTGTAGCAGTTGTGAGATTATTATGCTGTCATATATTACATTATACCTGTAATCAAAATGAGTGAATCATAATACTGCTGTAGGCCACATCATACTTCTTGTGTAATCAGTATGTAGTTTTAGTTTGCATCACACTTCTTAGTTAAAAGAATGTGAAAATCATTAGATTTATTAGGTTTGTATTATCCTATACTGCTGATTCACTGCTGATTTACTGTGAGTGAGTTACACTGTTTCATGACATTTCATACTGCCGAGTTATGAAGAGAATATTGTATTCAGAGAGTAGGGGCCTCTCTCTTTTTTTTTCTTTGTGATAGTAAAGAGAACAGAGCACATGCCACGGGAGCGTCACCCCCACCCTTGGTGGAAGCAGAAAAACAGGGAGCCAAGGTCATAACTCAGGCTCACAAAGAGTCAGAAAGAATGTGAATGCTTAGTTTTGTGGCTGTGGCGCATTCTGTATAGCTTCTTTTCTTTGTTTAGTAGCTTTCTGCCTTCACCTGAGGGTGTGCCCTAAGCATGTGACTTCAGGTCTCCATAATTGGAGTTTATTTAAAGATAAATAAGATGATTTCATATATTGCTCGCAGATCATGCACTAGACGGTATGTTGCAATAGTAGCCTGCTTCAACACTTAAACAAAACATCACTCTTTGTTTTATTATTATTATTATTATTATTATTATTATTATTATTATTATTATTATTATTATTATTATTATCCTGTCTCAAAACAGAAAATGAAATTGTAGTTGTTCTTGGCTGAGAAACACAAAACCTCTCTTTTTTTTTTCAAAACAAGAAACTAAGTTTTAATTTTTCAGCCTTGTCACATAAAACAAAACAGACAACCCAGCTCTCAGCTGGCTCTGGACTTATCATCATCAAGGACACATGGTGAGAGCTACTTCAGAAGTTACAGTGCTCATCACTCAAGCAACATTTAAAAAAAGGAACAAAAAACAAAACTCAGCACACTACACAGAGAACAACAACAAGACACAACTAAAGGTGTTGTTCTTGTTTGTTCTCCTTGAATTTTAGAATAAAGTTATTACATCTCCATTAGTAAATCATATGCCTAATCATTATGTGCCACTGTGATCCACAAGTATGATCACAAATTTATTTATTTTTCAACCCAACAAAACAAACAAACAAAAACAAAAAACAAATTGCCGATGGCATGAAGGCTTTACACACATGAGTCAGGACACAAAAAGAAAAAAGAAAAAGCTGCTGCCAGAAACAGAGCAGAAGTGTGAGGAAAAAACTGAGCTCACAGACAGCTGCATGTGTGAGCTTTAATATGCAGCTTCTGCTCTAAAAAACAAATAAAAATAAAAAATGTGTAACTTGCTCATCAGCTTGGTAGTGTCCACATATTTAGTTCATTTTATTCAGCTTCTCAAACCTGTAGCTTTAGCTGTTGTATACAGGGTTTGGCTTATTAGTTGTTAGTATAGGATTGCTCTTCATCTCAACAATGTCTCATCTAGGATGACAGGTTTACAACCAGGTCAAGTGTCTCTATGCACTTGATTAGTTTAGGTATTTTCCTTATTTTCTTCATCTCATATATCATTATACTGAGTTTGAGCAAACCTTAAGCTTGAATCAGACTACTTTTAACAATTATCCACCTCACATCATAACTGACTGAGGTGCCTCTTCTTATTAATAGTTTGAATACATAAGCTCTAATTTAATTTAACCCTTTGTTTATTCCACTATGCATTCCTCTTGTATTTATATGTATTCAGTTGGGTCTGTATCCAGCCCTTTTTAAACTTTGATCTCTAATCTTTTACTTGATGAGGGATTATTATGTTCTTCCTGATATGGGTGAATGTATAGTGGGACGTTTTGTTTTCTTAGGCTTTCTCCATCTACAAGCACTAATTTGTCCGGCGCCTGGACATTTTTCTCTAGCCACTGCTCGTCAGCAGTGAGTTTTGTTGGCTGATTACCAATTGTTACAACACAACTGCAGAGCTTTCTCTGGTATGAGACTCAGGAGTGGTTGCTGACACGCCCTTCTACTACTCGCGGAGCGGTGTCAGTTTTACGGGACGGAGCCCAACCTACTTCTCCTTTGTCACCAGTACTTCAGCGTCTTACAGCAAATAAAATAACAATAACAAATGGAAGCAACTCAGCAGCGTATTGTGCTGTAAAATTAGTTTACTTCCAACAGACAGAAAATGACATACACAAAACACATATATTCACTCTTGTTTCTTTACGCGCGCGGGTCCTTGCGGCGGACCAGGCCAGTTTTAACTTTTTCAAGTTAAGTTTTAGACGTCTTAAATCCTTACAGCGGATTACTCTCTTTGTGCACCCGTGCAGTGGGTCAGCCTAATGCGCTATTAATCCTTGCGGCGGATAAGACCTATGCGCTTCTCTTTTGTGCACCCGTGCAGTGGGTCAGCCTTAACGTGTCTAAACGGTTTTATTTATAGAACAAAACTTGTGTCTTACCTCCTTCACAGGGTGTGTTGCGAGTGCTCAGATCACCTCACTGCACCCCACCGTCGTGGACCGTTTCTAACACCTTGGCCTAGACCCGAATTCACGTTCTAGGACTTCTCTCCTCTGTCTAGAGAGGGCTGTCGACAGACTTCAAGGTCAGCTTCTCACGACGTCGGGATGCACTGAGGGTCTGTGGTTTGGAGTCACAGCTCAATCAGCTGTTGTTTCCAATCCGGCTCGGAGGACCAAGAAATATGTCAAATGAAAACCTGGAAGGAGAATAAGAAACACAAACTCAGTTTATTTCGTGTACACGGGCGAAGCTTACTGCGTGGCAAGACACAAGCAAGTCGCGCAGAGCCTCAGTCCGTTCTTTATTTTATAGCAGAGAATAGATTATACAGCATCTCTAGGTGGAGCATACGTAATAGAAAAACATCTCTAGATATGGTTATCGCATGAGTGGCCATTATCCATAAGACAAGAGGAACTAGTATCTTTTGTCATATCAGCTTCAGGTTGGAACTGTCTCTGCCTGAGTGTGACTTTGTATGCTTCTGTTCCTTAATCTGTAGGTTGCAGGCACATCATGTTTTCACAAGAAATTATACTTAAGCAAAATAAAAGTTATCAAAGTAAATACATGTAAAAAATCTCTTAACAGTGTGTTTGTCACATTTAAATGTTTCAGATCATCAAACAAATTTTTACTATTAGACAAAGACAACTTGTGTAAATAGAAAATGCAGTTTTTTTTAATTAAACACTGTTTGTGTCGGGTCCTTTTATCACACACTCCAAAAACTTCATTTTGTTTGTTTGTTTTTTAGCCATTCAGAGGTCGGCTTACTGGTATGTTTCAGATCATTGTCCTGCTGCCTGAGTGCTCTTGAGCTTCAGGGCATGAACTGATGGCCGGATGTTCTCCTTCAGGATGTTTTGGTAGACAGCAGAATTCATGGTTCCAGTAAAGGGAACCATCTCCTGGGTCTGGGGGCAGATAGCCCCTCCGGGGATGCTGGTGCCTGGACCCAGGAGTATAGATTATGTATGGGGAGTGTGAGTGTGTGTACCCCATACAGTTCTGCAACTGGTTTATTAATGTTTGTCTTTATTGTAAATGTGTTGTTTTGGATTCGAAACAGCTTTAAGAGAAGTGGAATTTAAAAATAAAATATATATACATGCTAAACATGTTACTTTGACCTCTTCCCTAAATAAAATTCAAACCTGACACAGTCTAAACAAACACACCAACAGTTTATTAGGTTTCATGCAGACGTCCAAAGAGCACAAACATCTCCAGGGGAACAAAGTGAAAATCAAACATCAGAGAAAACAGAAGAGAAGCTTCAGAGTCCAGGAGTCGAAGCAGACGACCAACAGACAGGAACTTAAAAAAGTAAAAAACTCAGAGGGGAGCAGAAACAGTTCAGGAGGGCATCCACAAGGTGGAGCGAAGAAGAGGAGCACTTCAGGAGAACGGACAGGCTGGTGAGTCAGCAGTGGAGGCGAGGCCTCTCCAGAGGTGTAGCATGCAGCCAGCAATGGAGGTGTAGACCCTTTGGAGGCAGAGGAGGAGGTGAGTGAGAGCAGAGCAGTATTCCATCAACACTGCAGTATAAGGGACCAGCAGAGGGTGGCTGAACTGAAGGTTGAGGGCAGTGGAGGCAGCACCACCCACTGGACTCTGCTGAACTGGAAAGTGTTGCTTTTAGTAGGAAAGCTGGGAAATGGAGTCCTGGTCAGATGAAGCTGGAGAGTGAGAACTTACCAAGTCCCTGAGCCACAGCAGCAAAACATCTACAAGCCATCATTGTTCCAGAGTCTCCTCATGAATCCTCCACAAAGCTGCTTCTGTGGAGTCTGAGCAAAAGTCTTTGAACACATTGAATCTGCTGATCCATGACTGGTCAGAGCATCCTGTAATGACAGAGCAGGGACTGGACCTAAAGGTTAGATTAAGGTCAACATTATAAACTCATCTTGTGTTGGTTTGTATACAGAAGTCCAAAGAATACAAAAGAGAAACCAGGAGCACATGAGGGAGGATCACAAGGAAGTGGGAACATCAGCTTTGACAGTGAACAAAGGAAAAATCTGTGAATCACTAACAGTATGTTGGGAGCTGAAGTTTTACCAGGCTTGTGTTCAGCAGTAGAAATGCTCATGGGGAGTAACTGTGGGTTAAGAACACAGTGGGCCTAAACCCTGTTTTTGCTCTGAGGTTGCAGTGACAGTTGATGTGTGGACACATGGAGGTTTGTAATGTCTATTATACTCCCTACAGGAAGTGCCCTACCTATTTTAATGGTTCAGCCCATATAATGTTAGCTGGGGGAGTTCAGCTCTTAGTTTTTATCATCATCACATGTTCTTTATCCGTCTCCACAGCAGCACTAACTAACAGTTTGTAGCCTCAGTATCTAAATTATTTCTCACATGTTATCTCACCATGTAAACCACAGCAGCCACTGGGGACATTTACACACTTCTTCTTACAACCAGCAGATTTTACAAACACAGTTTATTAGAAAACATGTTTTACCTTTGACTGGTACATAAATATGAACATTTCACAGGTTAATGTTGGGAAAACGAGACAGAACACCATCACAGACTTTTGATATAATATTAACAGAAACAGGCTCTTTGTAAAAAAGTTCATCTGGATTTGAACATAGTTTCATACGTCGGGAATATCAGGCTGAAGTTTTCTGTATTTAAGCGTTAACATGTATGAAACCAGTCTGATGATTTTTAAAGAAAGTGTCTCGTGTAGAGCTGCAACGATTCATCGAGTAATTCCAATAATTCGATTATAAAATTCTTTGCTTCCATGTTTCACAGACCTCCAATAGAAACGTGTTTATGAGCAGCGTGTGAATAAAAGTCTGAGCACATTAAGCCCACACAGCCTCCAGTGTTAAACACAAACACTGATAACAGCAGCAGTGATGATGCTGTCACAGTTTAACGTGGAGGCGGAGTCTGTTTACACAGAGAGGCGGAGTCTGTTTACACACTAAAATAATGGATAGCTGCAGGCCTGGTCTTGTGTGTGAGAAGCTGTAAATCAAATATCTTCTACCTGCAAAATTCCTTCAGTTTTATTTCTACAGCAGCAAATGACAACAACAGTCACCTCCAGGAGTTTCTACTGTAAAGTAAAGACTCGACAATAACAGAGAGAAACTCCAACAATCAGACGACCCCCCTATGAGAACGGTGACGGTGGGATCATCTTCATGTTCTTACAGCGTGGTTACAGCGTGGCTATGAAATCTCCACCATGTTAAAGAGTTTTTGGACCCTCGATGGGAAACTGCCCGCTCAGGCCCAGCAGTTTGCTTCAATGACCTGGAGAAGAACGCAGGAAATCCTCCAAGGTTTCAAACATGTTTCAGTCCTGGAAATGTGCAATACTACCTGCTGCATTATGAGCTTCAGTAATGAGCACAGCAGTGGACTCAGTCAGTGTTTCCATCACATCCAGGCCCAGAAGACTTGGAGGAAATGAAGATTTTGTTCTTCCACTTATTTCCTGTCATATTCTGCACTTCTTACTTCTTTCAGCTGCCCATGAAATAATGAAACTTTCTGCAAGAAAGACAATAAAGATCAGTTTGATTGTCAACATGAAGTTTGTTTTTATTTGACAGCATCAGCTGTTGCATCAAGTAAGGAGTCAAAGGCAGCAAAGAGCTGTTTGTGTGTTTTTGGAGTGGATCACTGCGGCTTTATTCACGTGTCCTCTCTACAGAAGCTCACTGGCTGTTGGGAGGACCCGGACATTTCCCTCTGGGTTGTTTGGCTCTGTTGGAACTTTGAGGAAGAATAAATCTTATAAAAGCTGATCTCTAATAATTCTCTCTGTAATGTTCAGTATATGTGTGCGTGCTGTGATTGGTGTTTTCCCTGTGAGTGTTTGATGTGACACCTGTAGCTTTAGCTCACCTTGAAAACAGAGGTTATGTTTTTGGTAGTGTGTGTGTGCGTGTCGTTCTGTGTGTGAACACGAGAGCTCGAATAGTTGTGAATGAACTCTGATCAAACTTTGTAGGGGTGTAGAGCGGGCTCATGTTAACAATCTATTCAAATCTGGCTCACATCCACCCAAGTCTTCAAGGTTGACTTCATGATTTATTGATGGAAACTGAGAAAAAGATATTTAGGAGCCTCAGACGGTGTGATGATGATCATGAACCCAGGAAAGAAACAAAGAGAGAATTGATTGGAGATCAGAGCTGAACACACACTTTTTTAAAAGCATGCAGGAGCCGTGAGGACGAGCACGGATTCATTCATTCATATCTGCACTGTAATCTGAACTCTCTCTCCCTCTCTTTCTAATCTCATGTCTGAAGGTGAGAAGGACACCGTCTCCCTAACAGAAAAGCTTCTCCACCCACACAGCTGAAGAAGAAGAAGATATTTACAGTGTGTACAATGGCATCACTCTTCCACACACAGACAATCACTTGTTGATGCAGCGTGGTCCAGCTGGGAGTAAGGAGGTAGGAAAGCTGAGCCAGTGTTCCCGCTTTAAAGAAGGCACCTTCAGCCAATCACTGACTCCACCCACAACTCAGCATAGTGACAAATACTCAGTACAGGCTAAACAGCACCACCCTCAGGCCAACATGGAGAAAAACATTCACACTGAAACAAGACAAATGATGATCTGGGCTCCAAACATTCATATCCAACACATGTAAAGCCTTCAAACGTCATCTGCTAATGTTTCTGTTTATTCTATGATTATTTTAAAATGAGCTCACAGCCACCTGTCGTCCTGCTGAGCTCCACCAAGGGGCCACTTTAAGGACCTGTCAGATAATCTTATTAGTCAATCATTATCTTATCATTTTACAATTCTCTTTAAACTTTCAGCAACAGCCGTTTAACTTCAGTGATCCTCAGAATGTCTTTGATATCCAGGAGTTTTACCCACGTCCAGTGAAAAATGACAATCTGGACAAATGAAAAAATCCACACTTTTTCTTCTTTGAGTCAGTTCCTGAAGAGGGTCTTATATCTGCCAGACTCCCAGAAACTCAGTGTGTTCAAGAGTGAGCTGACAGTCAGAGTTCCTTCAGTCTCAGCGTGATCCAACCATATTTGTGTGAACAGCATCACAGAGGATTCAGCTGCTTTAAATGGGACAGTGTGAGTAAATAACAGGGACTAGAAAGAGAGAGCAGAGTTCTCCTCAGTAACACCAGGATACCTGACCCCCTCTGAGTCTCGCTTCCCCGCCTCCATCATTTAGTGACGGCCTTCTCTACCATGTCTGTGCCGAGCGCTTTGGTCAGGGCCAAACCTTGTGTAACCATGGCAACTACAACATGACAGCATCCAGAGAGAAACTTGTGAGCCCACGACTACATTAGATGTTTGCTCTGCTGAATCCAGCCAGCCCCTACCTGGCTTTAGTCATATGGGATAAAACGGTAGGGCCAGAGGTGGAAGTAACAAAGTACAAATACTCTGTTACTGTACTTAAGTAGGATTTACAGGTATCTGTACTTTCTACTCCTTACATGTTCAAACAGGCTGGTTACTTTAGGTTTAACACATTTGAGGGGAGTTATTATTTCATCAGTGCGAGTCTTCAAACATCAAAGTGATTTGAGCCTAAACAGAAACACATGAAAGGAAATCCTGTTCATTTATTAATCACATAAAAAGAGACCAAAGAGTCAAACTGTGAGTCACAGTCAGGGCTTAAAGTGAGCCATGTTTTTATTTGATATGTTTTTGGGACGACACCTGAACGACTGCAGGTGTCTGTAAGTTGTGTTAGCGCTACTTTAGCATCTAGCTAGCCCTGCTGAAGAGGAGCGAGCATAAAGGGAGGAACGTTTTTGAAGTGTCAGCTCATTTCAAATGCAGCGTTTCTATCAGCTCAACAAACATCAGCAAACGCACAAACTGTTTGTGTGCAGTTTGTCTCACAGTGTGTTGCAGCTAAAGGTCCAGCTGCTGTATTTCACAGGGAGAGAAAAGAAAGAAAAGAAAAGCTGCTGTAGGAGAGGAACCCAAGCTTTGGCATCGCTCTGAAAACTATCACTAACAAGCAAGCATAAAGGGAGGAACGTTTTTGTTTTTGAAGTGTCAGCTAAAACCCTTAAAACTATCGCTAATCCTTTTACTCGCTGGCTTTCAAATAAAAGCTGAAATGAAATTTGTGGCGTTTGCAGGATCGAATCAATCACACAGGATCAGGGGATAAGACAACAGAGCAGCTGATTTTACACCTGAAGATAAAACCGTAATATTAGAAACATATGAAGATATTACACACACACAATACAGACTGCAGCTCAGACAGCTGCTGGAGACAGGTGTGTGTGTGTGTGTGTGTGTGTGAGTACTTTAACTCCTTTATTTCACACAGACAGCTTCAGCATTTGTTCTGCTTTCTCTGCTTTTATTTGACTGTAACAGAAAAACACGACAAGAATTTACACAAACGTGTTTACAGGCTGACTTTAATGTGTTTCTACACATGCTTGTCCTCTGGTCATGTGATCATGTGGTTTGTAGGAACGCTCCTCTTCCTCAGAGGATCCACCTGTGCTTCCTCTCCTCTCTCCTCCACCTGTTACAGTGAGGGAACGTCCTCCATGATGGAGGAGCTGCTGGAAAGTGCTGAGAGTTTCCTCCAGAGTGAGACCTCTGTCACAGTTCAGAGGATCTACGGCAGCAGAGACCTTCATGGACACTAAAAGTCTCAAACACACAACAACAACATCACACTGACTCCACTCTGACATCACTGATCAATAATCAAAGAACACACAGATCAAACTGATTGATCAGCCATCAGAGGAGTCGGATCAATGGAGCTGCTTCTGTTCCTGATGTCCCCTGTTTGATCCTGGACCTGAACTCTCCCTGCAGAGGAGACACAAGACAGTCAGAGACACACACACACACACACACACACACACACACACGCAAACAAACCTTTGACTTTGAGCACAACGTTTTTGTATCTCCAGATGTTGCTGCTGTAGACGTCACACCTGTATCTCCCACTGTCTCTCTCTGTGGGGTATTTCAGGGTCAGACTGAGTTCTCCAGTTTTCAGCAGGTCTTCATTCATCTTCGTTCGGCCTCTGTAAACCTGGTGCTGTTCGTGAGAGCCGTTTTTATACACGTGGACGATCAGTGACGGTTCAGGTTCAAGACGTTTCCACTCCACTTCAGCATCTTCAGGCAGGTTTTGTGTGGTTTTGAAGGGCAGCTGGACAGACTCCGCCCCCTCCTCCACCTCCACCTGACAGTCTGAGAGGACAACAAACACAACATGAGCTGTACAAAGTGTGATTGGTGTTGACAGAGCAGCATCATGTGACTCTTGTTCTGCACTAAATGAAGCGATGGAGTGGCACCTCCTTCAGGCAGAGAAACAGCTCATGGAGAGAAATAATTATTAGAGCAAAAACAAGAGTGGAGCTGCAAATAAGGCCGAGAGGAACGCTGCAGAAAACTGTTCATGTGTGAATTCATAACTTCATAGATTTATTTGAGCACTAAAATCAGAGCTGCTTCTATTTCTAATATGACAGCTGTACATTAGAGCTGGAACACTTTAAATGTGAGCCATAAAAACATGATACTCTACAAGTGCATCCAGCTCTGTGGCCGTGGGGCGTTTGGGCGGCTGCTCGGCCTCCACACCTGGCTCTCCTCTGTGTGTGACTCCCACAGCCTGGGCTTTAGAGACAACTTCAATGTTTTCTGGGACAGGAGGCATCTTTCTGCAGCAGATGGGCTCCACTTCAACCAATCAGGAGCCAGATCCTCTCTGCTAACATATCATATGGAGTCCAGCGTGCAGGAAACACTCCATCAAGTACCTGTCCACACCTGCCCACACCTGCTGACCGCTCCGTCACTGACTGACGTCCCCCAGGTCCTAGTCCCTATCATCTCAGTTCCACTCTAAACACTAATACATGTTCAGCTGGACTCGGAGCCTCTGGAGACATTTTGGATATTCCAGTCATAATAACTAACAGGACAGTTTGTGCAAGGTGGAGAAAATCTGCTGCATCATCCCATTGATGAAGCATTCAGCTCCACCCTACAGTCTCTCTGCTGCCTCCATCCACCTTGGTTCACTTTGCTCTTCTTAATGTTGGAGCTCTGAATAGTCAGGCTTTTATTCTGAAGGATTTTACAACTTCCCCTCAGCTTGATTTGATGTTTTGCACAGAAACATGATGAAATCTGCACAAAATTACATTCATCCAATAATTCATTGGATGAACGTAACTTTATCTTGACACTTATATTCCATCTAAACAAATTATGTTATATTAATCCATCTAGATTGTGCTGTTTGTAAGTGTACCATAATATTCACATTAACATTCAGCCTATACAGGTGGTGCATCCATGATTAGATGAGGCTTTGATGGCCTATAAGTAGAGTTCACTGAACTAAAAGGGAAATGTGATTTGATGATGGTTGACATGTTTTCCAAATAGAAGTTTTTCCTTCTAGTAAGGAGAGACAGACAGCGGCCAGAGTATTGGTGGAAGAAATCATCCCAAAGGTTGGAATCTCCTGAGAAATCTTCAGAGGCCCAGTGAGAAACAAGAACCATTCCAGGCATAGCTGACAGCCCAGGCAGTGGTCAAGGTCAAAGGCTGTGCTGTTTGGGGCCCTATTGGTCATCATGAGAAGATTCAGGTGCCACAGCAAGGACCATGAAGCTGCATTGGAATGAGAGCTGTGCCACGGGGCTTTCCAGAGGCCAACAGACGGGCACCTGAAGGATGAGGGGAGCATGCCAAGCTCCAATCAACAGCACAGAGGGAGTCCAAGGATGGCGTCATGATTCCGTGAAAAGCACAGGAACCAGAAGCTATGGTGGTGAAGACAGCAATTTCCTATGAACATCACCTAATGCATCGCCTAATACTGTGTCATTGTATGTGCTATGCATACAATGACACTTTGAACAGGGTCTTCCTTTGTGCCATTGTTGTTGTCATTTGCTTCATAACCACTTACAAGACTGCTGAAGTGACCCAACAGGGGGATCATAACAGCATTAAGACAACTGGATCCAACACCCTTTCCACAAAGGGGTTTTCTGCAGAGATGAATGGACAATAAAGGAGCCATAAAATCCCCCTCGCAGGACAAAGGCCTGAAGTGAGGTGATGGGGGTTGATAGAGGCCATAAAACAGGAGTGCTAACGAGGCCTGCAGCTTTTTGAGATAGCTGAAAGCCATGTTGACAAACAACAAAACCAACTGGTATGTTTGACTGCCTATTCTACATACATTTGGACTCTGGTCCTATGGACAGTGATAGAAACAACTGTAAGAGGCATTTATGACACCCTGCAGAACTCAAACCACTCTGCAGAGAAGATGTGTGATCTGCATGCCTAGAGGAGGAACACTGCCAAGCTGGAATGTTTTTGAAAATGTTAATTTCTGTTTTGACTATTAACAATTCATTTGCTTGCTCGTAGGATGCAGTTTACCCTGTGTGGGAGATCAATGAGGAATAAGAGGACTGCTAATACATTTGTCAACTGTGTACTACAGTAATTTAGGGTGATTAACAGATGCTGAGTATAAAAATGTTTACACTGAAACTGTCAGACATAAGGTGTTCATAACTTTGAAATTTTGTAGCATAAATGTCAAACAGGGAGGAAATGTCAGGTTTATATTGTTGGATTGTCATTTATGCTTAGAAATATATATTTATATATGCTTAGAAGTAACTTATGCATATTCAGGTAACCTCAATAAAGTGTTGCGAGGGAGCAGACGAGAGTCCGGCGCAGGTCAAGTGGGCAGAATGACACTCGCTTCAGTCGGGTCTCCCTCGTGCACGAGCAATACAAGGAACTTTGCCTACTTGCGTTTTGCTTTTGCTGTTGTAGTAAAATTGTCTTGTTCCAGCGAGGGGTTGTGCTACACAGACCCTTCTCCTGTCCTTGTCGTGCATCCACTCCCCCAGCAGGCCACTGCATAGAAAAGGGCAGTGACTATGACTATGACTACCACAGTGTCATAGAATGTCCTTAACAGAGCCCTGCAGACTCTGAAGGACCTCAGTCTCCGGCCAGAGGTTTGTCCTGGTGCAGGTGTGTCGCAGTGGTCAGGGGAAGAATCTGCGAGTTTCTCTGTGAATTTCCCATTTCAACTAAACTAACAAAACTATTAATTTGATCCAAACTCAAATCACGTCAGAGGCTTTAATTTTGAAGTTAGGGTAATTTTCAATCGTCTTCTTAGTCTGTTCATTTAAACACACAGTTGCTCCGCCTGACATTTTTGGCTTTTAGATCAAAACATTAAAGAATTTATTTTATTTAAATGAACTGAAAAGACATTCAAACTAAATGCTTTTAGAGAATAAACTCCTACATGACCTCTGACCTTTGGCCTGTATCTACAGCACTGACCTCTGACTTTCAGCTCCACCTTTCTCTTCAGCAGGATGTTTCCCTCCCTGCTGTAGACGGTGCAGGTGTAGGTGTAGGTGTCATCATCTGTGGGGTGTTTCAGGGTCAGACTGAGGTCTCCAGTTTTCAGCAGGTCTTCATTCATCTTCGTTCGGTCTCTGTAAACCTGGTGCTGTTCTTCAGGCTGGTCAGAGCCGTTCTCATACACGTGGACCTCCCTGTTGTACATGGTATTGTCCTTCCATTCCATTTTAGCATCTTGAGGCAGGTGAAGTGTGGTGTTGAAGGGCAACTGGACAGACTCCACCCCTGAATCCACCTCCACCTGGGGGACTGAGAGGACAACAAAGCACAACATGAGCTGTTACATTTACATTTAAATTTTTCACTACAAGTATGGATATGGAAACAAGTGAACAACATTTTATAATAAGTTCAACTGGAATTCTGTACACTGAAAAAAACAACAACCCAACAAGAGAGCTAAATGTCCCCTGCAAACTGAAAGAGGAAGAAGTCCCTCTGCACAAAAACACTGCAGATGACAGGCCAGGTAAACATCTATTGATCTGTTTGAATGCCTCCTCATCATGTGAGCCTTGAAGGTTTTTTCTGTAAGAAGACTAAGACCATAGTGAGGGCGTTTCATTTTCATGGACTTTCCACAAGCCACAATTTCATTTAGCACAGAGGGTAGAACACGTGAATGTTCTACCCAATATTCAGAAAATAGTTTAGATGCTGGAGACATCGAGAGGGAGATGGGGCTCCACGGAGAGTGCAGCGGGAGAGAGGCGGGGCTTTACGGAGAGTTCAGTGGGGAGCAGTCGTGAATGCTGGCATGACAATAATTGCCTTGCCATATCCCCACGCTGTATGACTGTCATGTTACAGACAGGGCAGTGAAAGTGCACCGGCATATCATTTTGTCTGTAAGAGAGAAAAAAAAGAAAAAACAACAACATGTAATTTAAATGTAGTTGTATAGAATGCAATCAGTTTATCTAACAATCAGATTGTACATATCAACAAAAACAAACAACATATTGTACATATTAACAAAAATATCCAAGCCATCCTCAATAATGAAAGCAAAATGATGTGGATCACAAGAGCTGTCACAAAATGTGGTGAACAGGAATTTTTTTTTTTTTAATGAAAACACACTTTTTCTCTTGCTGATGAATGCACTGAACTGTACAATGTGAAAAGCAACTTTTAAGTCAACAAAGAGACTGTAGAAGTGCTGAAAAGAAGTGCAACTATGAGGTATATTTAATACCAACAAACCTTTGAAAGGCAAAGCATTTAAATGTGTCCATTTATATGCTCCTCAATCTTTGCCCTGACAGTAGGGCTGAAAGTGGGGCACACAGGGCAGTGAAAGAGTAAAATGGACTGATTCTTATATAGCACTTTTCTACTGTCCCAGAGTACTCAAAGTGCTCTATACAACATATTCACTCCCACTCATACAAGCACTTCTAAACTCAAGTGCAACTAAGAAACATTCACACACTAATGAACTCATTGGCGGGCAATTTGGGGTTAGTATCTTGCCCAAGGATATTTGGCATGCAGACTGGGGAGCTAGGAATCGAACCACCAGCCTCTGGATCAGTAGCTGATCTGCTCTACCACCTGAACCACAGCCACCCAAAAGTGTCCTGCAACATGTGCATTCCTGCAATTTTGGCTTGGAAGGAGAATTCCAAATTGATATGTACATCTGAAACAGAGAGAAAAACAGATAAACACCATATACATATTTAAGTTCAGGTTTTAGCAGAAATAACACGTTACAGTTAGCATTTAAGAGATTTGGGGTGTAGCGACTTCCACAGTCGCTAGAGGCTGGAGATGGAGCCTGCCTGACACACTGTCAACTTTATGCAATAATGCGAGAGGTGGAATTGCTTGCTTGTTTATTAAAGTGCTTTGAAAGTTTACAGTAATGTGATTTGCTCCCGATTCAGACTCAAAACATCACAGGCTCGAATGCAACAAGGGAAAACTCGTTGTGCAGCGGTCAACAAAACTACGACTACCAAGCCCTCTTCTCTGTCAAAATCAAACCAGTGAATGACAGACTGACAACGCCCTCTTAATGTTACCACTAGCACCCAGGTGACTCCCGTTACACATCACCATAGCAACCAAACAAATGAAAACCCAGTGATCATCAAAAATTCTTTACAAAAACATAATATAGGAGACACTTTTATTTGTGACATTTGTATTTTTTGACATATAACAGAAAATTTAACAAAGGCTAACTAAAATCTGGGTAATAAAAAAGCAGAAAAGAATGGAACAGAGAATATTAGTATTTATAAATATATAAACCTCTTTTGTGAAAAACTTTACAATGTTGATGCAGGTGGAATGAAAGACATGAATAAAGTGCAATATGCAGAAAATGGAACAATGTGCATTGATGTTAAAGATAGTGAAAAGTAGTGAAGTGAATTTGTTCAATAACAAGCAAAAATTAAATACATTTGAAACTGGTGTCAAAAGTGCACACATTCTTACTAAAGTTTAGATACCTCGGGGGTATGACCGTTGTTGTAACGCTAACAAAGTGCCAACATATTCAGTGTAAGCAAACAAGATGATTCCTAGAAATATATAATTATTAATGACAAATTTATACATGAAAGACGATTATGTTTTCACAGTGAACCTCAGATATCCGAGTGTAAGTGAATGCAGCATCGGCTTCTGCGCTATGAGCGTCATGTTAGCAAAGTTAGGAGAGCCAAGCATGAAAGACGGCACCGCAGAAAACAGTTTTTCTGCTAAAGATGAACAGTTTACCAGATTAGCCAGATGCTGGCCGATGTGTAAAAATAACTCAGTTGTTTGGTGGTCGCTATGGCGGAGCTTCCACAGAGGCCAGCAGGTGGATGAGGGAAGGGGAGGCAGGAGGAGGAGAGACCCGAGGCGGCCGCCAGTCCGAGTGTCAGGTGAACTGAACTCCAGGTAAGAAGTTATGACCTGCAGTCTATTTGGGTCAGATATAAACCAAGTTTAGGTGGAGTTTATTTTCGTTGTGCTGATTTTTTTTTTTACCGTCATTTACAATAACTCTACTGCGTAGTAGCTAGCATGAAGGAGTTTCTATACAGCTGGGTGGGTGCTGTGATGTTACTGATAGTGAACTTTATTTTATTCATAAGGTTGGTTAGTAGAGTTGCCAACGGCTCCTTAAAAATTGAATGGTCCTTCATTCAGAGAAAATATTACAGGTTTTGTATTGAGCTGAGAAGAGACGCAGTTTGTCCCATACTTTAGCTATAATGAAAAAAGACACAAAACTGGAGTTATTCTGTCTTTATGCTGCACAGCTGCCTCTTCTTCTCTCATTCTCTCCCCTCCCTCTCTTTTCCCTCTCTATTTTCTCTTGTTTATTTATCGGCCACTTTGCACCAGAAAGAGGAAACCAGCGGATGTCGCGCTAAACAACAGCAGCACGTTTAAGCTTGATCAGCTGTTGTTAGAATGTATTTAATATTAATTTCTAGTATCAGCTGATGTTTGCTGGAGCCACAGCTGTAAAAGCTGCTGGTCATGATGTCGGTTTGGATATGTGGTGAGAGGGAAACATGAAGATGAAACCAGGAGATGTCCTTACTGAATCATCAGAGCTGAACAGCTGATGGAGAAACAGGTTTACCTTTTAGGTGACATGAATGAGTTGAAGGGAAGTTATGAACTGTTTCTGACAGACAAATAACACCAGGATCCTTTTCTAAGTAGCTGACAGCTGGTAACTGTGCAGGGGCGGATCTAGCAAAGTTTTGCCAGGGGGGCAGGTAGGGCATTAACAGGGAAAGGGGGGCACAAAGAAATACTTTCCTTTCTTATTCTCATTTAAAATATCTCGCTTTTATTAAATAATTATCTGAATCTCGTGAACAAAGTTTTTATCTGACGTAAAATGTATAGAAATCATACATATACCAACAAGACAGTGTACATCACTGTCACAACAGTGTTTGTTTTCATTCTAAGGCTTTATGGCTTTAATACCTGGTGGGCCGGTCTGTAGTCAAAATGCCCAATTTTTTGTACCAGTCCAGCCCTGCAGGTTAATACTGGCAGTGTCACCATGCCAGCTGACTGTATTTCATCATCAGCCAGTGTTGTTCTTTATACATAAATATTACCAAAGTTTACCATAAGGCAGCATAGAAAGTATTTACTTGCTTTCAGGTTTTATTCAAATATTAGTGTTTTTATTTCTTTCCCCACTTTTTTCCTGTTTCAAAATCAAACACCAGTTTGCAATAAGATTATCTTCTTTTTTTAATAGGCAGATAAAGTTTTGCATTGGCATATTTGTCAATTGTATGTTACAAATGTTCGTATTTTAATATTCAAAAATGTTTTTGCCTAAAACATATGTGCACTATGTTACGACCCGGCTCAAGGCCGCAACATAAAAGAAGATGGATACCAGATTGTGGGATGAGAAGAGGCTTTATCTTAAAATGGACAACCAGGTTGGCTAAAAATGGCTGGTGCCACTAAGGCAAACACAACAAAAGAGATGGACAAAATGGTAAACGGAGAACTAAACTATACTGGGAAAACTAAACTACTAACCCTGAACAGAAACACAAACCTGAACACAAATAACCGCAAGCAGAAAACAGATGACGGTTGGGCAGCAGGGAAACACACGGATGAGACATGGTGGATACACAGACGGACCAGCCCAAACTACAAAGAAAAACAAAGACAGAGGACGCGACTTAAATACACACAGGGAAACTGCACACAGGTGGGGAACACAGCTGGGAATAATCAACAAGACGAGACAGGGGTAAAACTGAACACACTCACATGAGACGCAGACCTTCACAATAAAACAGGAAACGAGAACAAATCCTTAAACATAACATAAAACAAAACACTGACAACATTAAATCATAACAACTATATGTCAGTAAAAATACTATGCAAATATTGCTCTCCTTGAATGCTGAATAAACACTGACAGAGCACTGATTGTATCTCTTGTACTTTATTAACGCAGTTAATAAAGTACTTCATTAACACTTTGCACCGTAGTGGTTAAAATCTCATTCTAATAAGAGTTAAAAGCTAATTCAGTTATTAGGTTTATAGGGTTATTGAATTATGGTTAACGGTTGGTAGAATTTTTTTTTTTAACATTATCTGCCAATTACATCTGCCACCCTTCTCCAAATCTGTGCCCCTACCTTGTCCCCCCCAACAAAAATTTTCTAGACACGCCACTGACTGTGGAGGTCACGTGTTTCCGGTCACGTGTTTCCGGTTACTGAGGAGGTCGCAATATGGCGCTCCCCAGTGGCTGCAGCCAGACCCCTTTCCTCTGATGGCGGTCAAGTGCATGTCGGAGTGCATGAAAAATATCTTGGTATGCAATGCTGCAAGCCGGTTAATGAGACCAGATTGTTTTACGTATAAATGCTAATAAGCTACTCATTTATTAGGCCCCGAACTCTGACCACAAAGGGAATAATGTCTGTCGAGTTATTTATGTCGGAAAAATCCTGGTGAGTCACATGTTTTTGTTAGCTACCTGTTAAGTTAGATAATGTATTTCACTAGCCTATTCAGCTCAGAAACCTTGGAAAAAAAACAGTCGGGAGCTATGAGAATTTGGTGTGTTGTTTTACTTCTCTTTTGTTCTTTACAGTGTGTTATAAGTGTTGAATGCTTTGAGCTAAAGATGTTTTACTGCCGATGCTAAATGCAATGCTAGCTGCTAATAGCTATTAGCCACCCCACTCCCCGAAGCCATATAGGGCTTTGGAGCGTGATGTCACTGGAGGGGGCGTGGTCACGATTTTTGGTCGAGCCGCCATGTTAGTAGACCAAACAAAAGGCCACAGGTGCAAAAGCACATGGAAACATCAGCTATGGCTCGTACTTGCTGTGTTGTCGGTTGCAATGTTAGATCGCACGATTGGGAAGGGAAAAAGCTGGAAAATGGGCTCTCTTTTTATCGTTTCCCCTCATGGAAGCAACACGAGGGATCTCATGTGTGTTACAAAACGAAGACATCAGGCTTGGATAGCAGCAGTGAGACGAGCTGATATCGAGTTCTCTGCCATCATTCTTTGTTGGTGTGCACATGCTGTTTTCTTTGCAAATTTGCATTATAGGATTTATTTTTGTTTTTTCTGCAGTATATAAAAATTGGTGTATCTCAAAAATAAATCTATGAAGACACTCAAAATAAATTTCCTGTTGTTGTAAACTATTTTGTGCAATGTATTTAAAGTTTTGAGGGCTTTCGCGCATTGCATTGTGGGTATGAGTGCCAACAAAATCAAAACACGCATCAGGCGCTAGCATTTCCAGCACTGGTAATCATTAATTCTGCGGTTTTAATCCCTACTTGCATTTCATTTGCCCCAAAAACAGTTATGTACAAAACGATGGAGAACACGGCAGGTCCGTACAAAAACAGAGTTGATGAAAATGCAAAAAAAAGAAAAAGTTCAAGGAAAAAAATCAAAGGAGTAAAATGGTCAGACCCATACGAGCATACAGAGTGGAGTAAGGACGTTAGCGTGCTGCCCAACTTTCATCACGCACATATTTATTATTATATGGTCCTAAGTGTGAGTGCATAGACTCACAAAATGTTTAGTAACTTCAGATCCCTGCAACAAGACCAGGTCCAGTTTACTTTGGTGATTTGGACTATTCCATTTCACAGCTGTTGTTAATTTTTTTTCCCTTTATCTCATGCGCAGGCCAACGCAATCTATTTGTCGTTTCAGGTTGTAGTATTTCACAAAATTTTCAGATCCAATAGAAATAAAAAATTTGTTTCGTAAGTCATTCAATTTATTGTCTTTATTTATAACTGGCGTTATTTTTTCATTCTATTATAGAATCTTACAAGAAAGAGGCAAAATTGTATTCCATCATGCTTTATAAGCTGCTACGGTGAAAAACAAATCAACAATGCCAAAAAAACATATCAAAACAACATACTGAAAAACAGTTATTCATCATTTGATTGCTTCAATACAACACTTGGGCACATATATGTGGGACTTTTTGTGGTTGTTTTGATATCGCTCTCCCTCTTAACTCACTGTAGTAGCAGCTTTAAACTCGTTATGACGCAGGTTGATAGAGTGTGCCCAGTCCCGATCTCTTTTCCACATTTTGTAGGCTTTTCCTACAAAACACAACAAACATTAGCCCGCAAAGCCACAGTGAACAAAGCAGCAAAACGCAACGAATTCAAATCAATATCAGGGCTCGCAAAATTTTTCCAGTCGGGCTACCAGAATCTATCCCTGCCCTGCCCGTCGGGCTATCATAGGAAGGAAAAATACATGTCAATGCTTTTGCATTCTTTCGGAAATGTAGCTGGGTAAATATGTCATTGGCATCGGTGAACCACTGTCAATATGTGACTAGGGCTGCTCAATTAATCGAATTTTAATCTAAATTACGATCTGGGCTTTAAACGATCATTAAAAATGACTGAGCCGATTATTAGCACCTCCCTCGTGCTTTACTCTCGCGCTGCTCCGTGTGGCAAATCGAGCGCACCTCTCTGCGTTTCGAACACGGCACAACAATTAAGAGGAGCTAACAGAGGGAAGCTCGGAAAGCTAAGCAGAAGTTATTTGGAGAGGAGAGTGACTGCCGTTGGTTGAAAAGAGAGGTAAAAACCCTTCAGTGGTGTGGAAACATTATGGGTTCGCGGAGTCAGACGTGGATCAAGTAGACATAGTGTGTAAACTTTGGCGTCGTAGCTGCACCACAGAGCGACATGGCAAAGTTCACTAAACATAGATGTTTACATTTTATTTTTTATATTGCAAACATTTGCACTGTTATCAGTATTTGCACACTATTTTATACTATTTTTGACAATCTTTAAAGCCATTATTCAATACATTGTTATTGTTAAATAAATATCATCAAATAATCGAGATCTCAATGTCAGTGAAAATAATCGTGATTATCATTTTTGCCCTATATGTGACATATTGAAATCGCATTTGAATTTGCGCTTGTTTTTTGCTTTCACTTTGCAATCGCACAAAATGTATATAGAGAGCGGCAGCACTGATTGGTGAGTGACGATAATTTGCGCACCAATTCCTCTGACATCGTCTTATCAATCGTTAGTTTACTATGCAAACATGACAAGTGAAATCTCCTGCAGGAAGCTTAAACATGTGAGAGGTTGATCGCGCAGAGAATCGCTGAGCGTTATGTGAGTGCGTGTGTAAAGGCAGCAGGATATATATTTTAGTTCTGCTGAGCCAAATAAGACAGGTCAGGGTGAAGAAGTGACAGCCAAAGAAAAGCTTACCACAAAACGCAAAAGTTATGACAAATCAGACTATAAGGCAAAAAGAAAGTGCAGCTTCATGGTTTCATGGACAAAAGAATTTCTGTGGCTGGAATATGACAAGCTAAATAACCAGGGGTTCACATAAGTGGTCCACAGGTGCGCATTCGCTGTCAAAATAAAATATGCGCACAAGAGAAGAAGTTGCAACGCGTGTTTGCGTACATAATTTTCTGGAGGAGGACAGACATTTGTTTAGAACTCTTAAAGATGTCGAAGAAGCTCCTTTAAGCAATTACGTTGGTGTTCCTCCACCTCCAAAGAAATGTCAGATGGAGTCCGAACCACAAAAGAAGCGCGTATTCTAGGAAAAGTGGTTGCAGGAGGTGAGCTGGGTTTAAACAAATGATGAACGCACAGAGATTTGGTGCAGAATGTGCCATGAAAATCCCACTCTAGCGGACAAAAACAGTGCCTTTTATATGGACGCAAACGCGCGTTGCAACTTCTTATCTGGTTCGTGTCTTTTATTGTGACAGCGAATGCGCACATGCGGACCACTTACGCGCACCCGTGTAAATAACATAATGATCTGCCGGTTGTGTTGTTGGTTTCCCTCGATTCCTGAGTCGACAAGTGCCTTTGTTACTGGGACCAGTAATTTTAAGAAAGGCCCCCATTAGAACCCTTGAGAAATGCAAGAAATGGATTATTGCTCAGTCTGCAAATAACATACTAAAAATCAACCTGAAAAATCTGTTTAGAACAGCCTACTATGTTGCAAAGAGTGAACTACCACTGGCAAAATTTAGCAGTCTTTGCAAACTTCAAAAAGCAAATGTCCTAGATCTTGGTTCCACTTGCCTCTTACCTGTGATTTCAGTGGAAATTTCAAATTCAGGATCTGACACAGACTGATTCCTGTTGTACAGTTCTTACAAGTTCATAGAAATTTCTGTTCAATTACAACCAAGTATTTGAGTTGATTATTGTAAACCTGTTTTGTTTCTGTTACAATATTATACATTAAAGTATAATATTGTAACGGAAACCAAACAGGAAACAAAAAAAAAAAAAAAATTGCTCCCTTTTTATTCGGGCTACTTAAATTTATTTTGGGCTACCAAAAACTGAAGAGTCCCTGCCCGAAGGGCTACCAGGGATTTTGAAATTTTGCGAGCCCTGAATATAAGACTTATTTGTAACCTACATCAACAATTATGTTATAATTAATTACGTAATAACTACAACAGAAAACTTACCTTTGTGGGAATGCTTGGAGCAGACTAACATGTAAGCTGGAGTGTTCTGAAACGTCATATTTGGCATTCAAATGGTTGCAATCCAGGCCATCCGTAGGCTCTTGGTTACTTCGGAAACATGGCTTGAACAATTTCTCCTCCACGACGTAATCTGATAAAAACCGATCTCTTTACCCGTTGGCTTCCCATGGCTGTCATGCAACTGGCTATTGTAGTTAATAATACAACAGCTTCTTGCCATTCTTGGTGTTTCTTTTTATCGCTGTATGACCGTTTTCATGTGAAAGCCTGCGTACGGTAGTACCGCTTGCCACTCATACCCACAATCCTTTGCGGTTTTACTCCGGAATGATGTCACATTTTCAATCTCTATTGATTTGATCCAAACTCAAATCATGCCAGAGGCATTTATTTTGAAGTTAAGTATTCTGGGACACAGCCAGAGGACAGACAAGTGTTCATTATTGGAAGCAACTTCACTCAAGAACTTTGGAGGAATTATATCTACACAGCTTGATGAACGTTTCAGTTGTGCCACAGTCCTTCAAAGCTCCTCCACAGAGACTGGCAGAAAAGAAGATCAGATATTGTGGCTGGGGTCGGGGACATCAAGAAAAGAATCAGGAGCTGTTTGAATGATCTCAGCAGCTTTAAAACTATTGACATTTATACATTTACATTGATTTGGAGTAAACTAAAAAAACTATTGATTTGATCCAAACTCAAATCATGCCAGAGGCTTTTATTTTGAAGTTAGGATCATTTTTAATGGTCTTTTTAGTCTGTTCATTTACACACACAGTTGCTCCGCCTCACATTTTTGGCTTTTAGATCAAAACATCAAAGAATTTATATTATTTGAGTGAACTAAAATAGATTCAAACTAAAAGCTTTTAGAGAATAAACTCCTACATGACCTCTGACCTTTGACCTGTATCTACAGCACTGACCTCTGACTTTCAGCTCCACCTTTCTCTTCAGCAGGATGTTCCCCTCCCTGCTATAGACGGTGCAGGTGTAGATGTAGTTGTCTCCATCTGTGGGGTATTTCAGGGTCAGACTGAGGTCTCCAGTTTTCAGCAGGTCTTCATTCATCTTCGTTCGGTCTCTGTAAACCTGGTGCTGTTCTTCAGGCTGGTCAGAGCCGTTCTCATACACGTGGACCTTTGTGTCGTAATTGTTCCTCCATTCCACTTTAGCGTCTTCAGGCAGGTGAAGTGTGGTGTTGAAGGGCAGCTGAACAGACTCCACCCCTGAATCCACCTCCACCTGGGGGACTGAGAGGACAACAAAGCACAACATGAGCTTGGATGGAGACATTTGTGTTGACTCTAACAGGCTGAATGCTGCTGCTTCACTGGGAGCTCACTGTTAGATAGAAAGTGGTCAGTGTGAAGAGGAGACGCAGCAGAAAGATGAAGACTGACAGGAAGAAAGCAGTGAACAGACTGTTGGAGCTGCTGTTAGTGGGACAGGACTTTATTCAGTCTCTGAGGACCAGATTTGACTTGATGAAGCAGAGAAACACAGTCTGAGTGTTTCTGTCACACTCACTTCATCACACAGCTCAGTTTGACAACATTTGGAAGAATTTGATAGAAGCCTTCCTTTAGTAAAAGCACCAATAAAACACCATGAAAACACCTCACTACACACAAAACTGCAGTACTGGCAAATTGGACATAAAGTATGAGAAGTCAAAGTACTTATTGTGAGCAAAAAGTTTCCATCAGTGTCTATGGATCAATATTACTGTTGCACATGCTTAACCCTGATGCTCCCGCCAGGGGGAGCGGCGGGGTCGGGGATGCGGGTCCCTAAGGTCGGTGCAGGTGGACCGCTTTCGCCGGCAGTGTCATCGTCGTCGTCCTCCTCCTGCTCATCGCCAGTGCGTTTGCCGTACGCGGGGTCGGCTCCAGTCGCTCCGTTGCTGCGACCGGCCATGTTTCGCTATGGAGGGCTAGGGGTCGAGGAAGACTAAGACCAAGAGCAGCAGCAGCAGCGGGAGAACTCGGAGCAGGAGGAGAAGGAGCAGGAGCAGGAAGAAGAGACCAAGGAAGAAGAGCAAGAGGCCGGGGGGGTTAACGACTCGACAACCCGAACGCTCGCAGAGGAGGAGCGGTACTCGGAGGATCAGGAGGACGAAAACGATGAGGTGGCGGACCATGGGTGTGTGACCGCAGAGGATCATGGCTACGAAATGCCGTTGCAACTTGGCCAGGATGGCAGCTTGCAAGGCGAGTCGCACGGCCGGGAGGAAGACGAAGAAGCAGGCGCCGAACCGGTGCGGGGGGCTTCGGAGCTTTGGCAAGAGGACGTCGGCCGTGCTGCAGGTGGCGTTGATTATCTTGGGCGCGATCGCGGGCTTGGCGATGTCGGTGAAATTTGCGATGCAGATGCAGTCGATGATTACGACGATGACGATGAACAAGAAGATGAAGACTATGAAGACAAAGACTATGAAGAAGAAGAAAAAGAAGACAGCGACACGAGAGATGAGGCCTGCTCGTTCATGGCCTACTTCCCATCAGTTATCGCCATGACCAACCTGGAAGCGGACAGGCGCAGGCCCGCCATCGACGGATGGAAGCCCATGGGCCGCGTCGAGTTCCGGGCCTACGTGGGGCTGCGTGCATGACTGGGGGATGAGAGGAGGAGGAAGAGGAACGACGACAACACTAGCTTTGTTGTATTGTTGTTGGGTTCTGCGTTTGTGCTTTTACATGACTTTAGCTTCCACGCTTGCACGTGTGTTCTCTGTCAAACTCACGTCTCTTCTTCCGTTTCTACCCCAATCTCCCCCCAATTTCCCACATCTCTTTATCTATCTCCCTCTATGTCTCCCTCTCGCCATCAGGAAGGTATCTGTTCAGACAGTACATGACCAGCAAACCGGCCAGGTACGGGATCAAGATATGGGTGGCTTGTGACGCGCGTTCCAGCTACGCGTGGAAGATGCAAGTCTACACCGGCAAGCCCGACAAGCGCGGCCCTCCTAAAAAGCACCTGGCCACTCAAGTGGTCGTGGACCTCACAATGGGATTGACGCCGGGACGCAACGTCACGTGCGACAATTTTTCACCTCCCGCGAGCTCGCCGACAGGCTCTGTCGCGAAAGAGGCCACACTGTGCTGGGCACTCTGCGATCAAACAGACCCGAGATCCCCAGAGAGCTGTGCTGCGTCAAGGGCAAGGCCGTGGGCTCCGTCGAATCCGTAGTACTTGGCGGCTCCGCGGGACGAAGAAGAGGAGGAGGTGGCGGAAGAGGGCCCGACACGATCATCCTCTCCTACGTGGCCAAGAAGAACAAGAACGTGCTGCTCCTCATCACCGCTCCTCGCTACCACCACCACTCCGGCCCCGAGCCCCGGCCTAGCTGCTGCAGTAGCGACGGCGGCAGTGGTGGAAAACCGCCCTTGGTGCTGCATTACAACCGCACCAAGGGAGGCGTCGAAAACCTGGACAAGGTCGTGAGCAAGTACAGCTGCAGGAGAAAGACCTCCAGGTGGCCCGTGGCCCTTTTCCACAACATGGTAAACGTCGCGGCCTACAACGCTTTCGTGCTCTGGAGGGAAATTCCCCGAGGGGGTCACTACGAACCCCCGCGCTATCACCACCATCATCACCATCATCATCATAATAACACACACCCCCTCGGGGGGGGGGGGGGGGGGGGTGTCACCACGACCAATGTTCCCTATAAGCTGCGCACGTGCGCAATTGTGCACTGCTGGCACGGTTTCTGCGCACAGAAATTCTGCGTTGCGCACTGTTACGGCCCTAGCAGGGCCTCCTCCTGAAGGTGCCTGTGTGGGTGTGTCCTACAATCTCCTATCTGCCTGAGGTGCCACCTTTCCCTTTTGTGCAGCTGACTCTCGTCAGTAATTAAAGGGATTTAAGCCCAGGCAATGGTGAGCTCTGGGCCAGAGTGCCATGTGAGTGGTTACAGCTAGTGAGCTGGGTGTTTTTGCCGCGTTTGCAGCTAGTGAGCTGTGTGTCTGTGTTTGCAGCTAGTGAGCCAAGTGTCTGTGTTTGCAGCTAGTGAGCCAAGTGTCTGTGTTTGCAGCTAGTGAGCC